>NC_057804.1:53520852-53633950 GCF_018294505.1 Triticum aestivum
ATCGATCGGCTTCAGTTAGCAGCAACAGCAAAGGAATCGCTCCATCGGGTTCAGTTAACAGCCATCGATCGATCGCTCGGGTTCAGTAACGCGTAGCCTGCAGTGCAATCGATCGGGTTCAGTTAGAGCCCAACGCCTCGCTCGGGTTCAGTTAGAGCCAACGCCTCGCACACACGTGCATACGTGTATGAGAGAAACGTGCATCGCTCGGCCCCCGACCTCCCACCGTAACCGGCAACTCCCCAAAAATGTCCTCCCCCTCGCTTCTACCACGGTTTTTTCCGTCATGGACGGCCCAAAGAATGTCATGCAGCTGCGTCTCCGGCCTGCCCAGGATGAAAAGCCCATTTTCTATCATGATTTTTTGTCATAGGAGTAGGAGCCCACCACATCTATGATGATACCGGGTTTTGTCACAATTATCGCCATAGAAGTGTCATATGTATGACAGAAAAAAATTCGTTCGGCCCAAAATGTCACGGATGTGTCTTTTTTTGTAGTGAGTGGTTTGGGTGGCCTCGAGAGTTTGTCGGGTTGGGGCGGGAGGGGGGTAGGAGATCAACAACGCTTTTTTCTAGGGTTTGGGTGGCCTCGCGAGTTGGTCGCCCGGTATATCGAGAGAGGGGTGAACATTTTACCTTAGTAACTTAGAAAAGAAATGTTATAGGGGAGGGGGTATATTGACCCCCCCCCTCATGTCAAAGTTATCAAGGAGGGGGTATATCGACAATGACATACATACATGGAAAAAATGTTATCCATCTATACATACATAGCCACATACATATATACATGAAAAAATGCTATGAAAAAAAATATACATATGAACAAAAAAATACATATATGAACAAAAAATTCTATGAATAAAACATTAACACATATATTGACATCCATACATACATATAGCCACATACATATATACATTATATATGAACAAAACAATTCATCATATAAAAAATCAACATATATAAAAAACTATGCACAGAGCCGGGGTGGCAACGACTCACAGCGGGGGCGGCTGGCGAGGGCGGCGATGGCACGACGACAGTGATGGTGGGTGAGGGAGTCCTGGACTAAGGGGTCCTCGGACAGCCGGACTATATACTTTGGCCGGACTGTTGGACTATGAAGATACAAGATAGAAGACTTCGTCCTGTGTCCGGATGGGACTCTCCTTTGCATGGAAGGCAAGCTCGGTGATTTAGATATGTAGATTTCTTTCTTTGTAACCGACTTTGTACAAACCTAGCCTCCCCGACGTCTATATAAACCGGAGGGTTTAGACTTCTAGGTTTTAGCCACAACAATCATAACCTCATAGGCTAGACTTCTAGGGTTTAGCCATTACGATCTTGTGGTAGATCAACTCTTGTAATACTCATATTCATCAAGGTCAATCAAGTAGGAAGTAGGGTATTACCTCCCTAGAGAGGGCCCGAACCTAGGTAAACATTGTGTCCCCCGCCTCCTGTTACCATTAGCCTTAGACGCACAGTTCAGGACCCCCTACCCGAGATCCGCCGGTTTTGACACCGACATTGGTGCTTTCATTGAGAGTTCCGCTGTGTCGTCACTAGAAGGCTTGATGGCTCCATCAATCGTCTACAACAATTAAGTCCAGGTGGGATCTTCCTCCCCGGATGGATCTTCATATTCAGCGGCTTCGCACTGCAGGCCAATTCGCTTGGCCATCTAGAGCAGATCGATAGCTACGCCCCTTGCCATTAGGTCAGATTCGGAAGCTTGAATTTTGTGGATGATATCCGTGGAGACTTGATCTTCGACGGGTTTGAGCCCATGACGGCAGTCCACGGCCACCACGATGAACATGACCTAGATCTGTCATCGGGCCACATGTAGGAGATAGCGCATGTGACCGCCCTGGCCCCAGAGCCTGAGCGGACTGCATCATTCGGAGACGGCAAGCTAAACCCCGCCACGGAAGCCGCAGACTCAGTGGTGCCCGAGCCGCACACAGACCTTACATTGAGTTGGGCCCGTGTCACCGGAACCTTGGACTCACCTCCGGCCACAGGTTCCGGACCTCATGCACCCGCGTCCATCGAACCTGATTGGGCGTCGATCTTGGAGTTCAGCTCCGTGGACATCTTCCAGCACTCACCTCTAGGTGATGTGCCAAACTCATTAAAATCCCTCTTCTTCTCGGGAGATTCTCGGCCGAACTATGTCTGGCTTGAATGGGAAGCGGACGACAAAGAACTTTGTGTCCCACCCACCACCTACTTGATAGCCACTGTCGATGACTTAACTGACATGCTTGATTTCAACTCCGAAGACATCGACGGTATGGACGACGATGCCGGAGAAGAACAGGAGCCACCGCCTACAGGGCGGTGGACAACCACCTCCTCATATGATATATACATGGTGGACACACCCAAGGAGAAGGAGGCAAACAACGATAACAGCATGCCCGTTGTCGGTGTCAAAACCGGCGGATCTAGGGTAGGGGGTCCTGAACTATGCGTCTAGGCGGATGGTAACAGGAGACAAGGGACACGATGTTTTTACCCAGGTTCGGGCCCTCTCGATGGAGGTAAAACCCTACTCCTGCTTGATTAATATTGATGATATGGGTAGTACAAGAGTAGATCTACCACGAGATCGGAGTGGCTAAACCCTAGAATCTAGCCTATGGTATGATTGTTGTTCGTCCTACGGACTAAAACTCTCCGGTCTATATAGACACCGGAGAGGGCTAGGGTTACACAGAGTCGGTTACAATGGGAGGAGATCTTCATATCGTGTCACCAAGCTTGCCTTCCACGCCAAGGAAAGTCCCATCCGGACACGGGACGGAGTCTTCAATCTTGTATTTTCATAGTCCAGGAGTCCGGCCAAGAGGTCTTAGTCCGTCCATCCGGACACCCCCTAATCGAGGACTCCCTCAATAGCCCCTGAACCAGGCTTCAATGACGACGACTCCGGCGCGCAAGTTGTCTTCGACATTGCAAGGCGGGTTCCTCCTTCAAATATTTCATAGAAGATGTTGAACACTAGGGTAGTGTCCAGCTCTGCAAAATAAGTTCCACATTCCTTCGTAGAGAGAATAATATTTGTATCAATCGGATCTGCTGGCGTATTCCGTGGCATGACATCATGCCACAGCCAGGCTCTTTATTCATTTTATTGTTTCACCTCAGCGCGTTTAGCGAGGCAGCTTCCTTGGCATGTCTTGTCAAAGCAGAGATCGTGTCCCCTTATTTCGGGATTCTCATCAATACGGGTGTGGGTAACCCAACCGCGCCATTAACCGCGACGCTTGGGGGATAAGAGAGTTTTATTAGGCCGGTGGGGAGCTTGTAGTTTTGGCCGCCCATATAAGGGGATAAGAATCTGCCCTTTCCATTCACGCCCTCTTCCTCCTCTGCTTATCCGTCCCTGCGCGCTCGAGCTCCAGCGCCCAAGCCTGCACTCCCCACCTCAACCTTCTCCAACCATGGATGGCCTCCTCCGTCACGGAGGGACAAATCAAAAACCTGAGGAAGGCCGGATACTTGTCTAACGACATCACGCACCGGCTCCCAGATGCGGGGCAACTCATCCCCACCCCAGGCCCCATGAGAGGGTTGTTTTTCTTCCCCATTTCCTCCGCGGACTGGGTTTTCCTCTTCACCCGTTCGTCCGGGGGCTCATGTTCTATTACGGCCTGGACTTCCACGACCTGGCCCCGAACTTCATCCTCAATATCTCGGCATTTATCGTCGTGTGCGAGGCCTTCTTTCGCATCCAGTCCCACTTTGGCCTATGGCTGAAGATCTTCAGCGTCAAGCCGAAGGTCGTGCAAGGCCGACAGGCGGAATGCGGAGGCGCCATGGTGGGCAAGATAGCCAACGTCACCTGGCTCGAGGGTGCCTTCATGGAAACCATCAAAGGGTGGCAATCTGGGTGGTTTTATATTACCGAGCCGCATGACCCTGAATGGGCAGCGGCCCTTGAATTTCGATCCGGCATCCCCACCCGGCTCACATCTTGGAAACAGATGGGTATGTCGTGGGGCAATCCGGAAGAGGTGACCGGACTCCAAACCTGCATCCGAGACCTGGTGGCCAAGGAGGTCAAACTTGTCAACGTGGTCCAGGTCATGCTCTTCCGCCAGATCCTCCCGTGTCAACGACGGGACTTCAATTTGTGGGAGTTCGACCCGTCCCGGCACCAGACTCTATCCCGGCTCTTCGAAATGAAGCACGAGGACGCTTGGAAAGTGCTTTTCAAAAGCTTTGAGGTCTCCCCTCCCGTCACCGAGGATCGAGGGTTCTGCGCCAAATGTCAAGCCTCCGAAGTAAGCTTACCTTTAGTCCTTTACGGGATATCCGCATTTCATAGTGTGACTTTATGTGGGATCTAAACTCCCGTTCCTTTGACAGGATTGGAAGAGGACATCCGGACAGTTTAACTGTCCGGCCCCTTTGCTAGAAGGCCCAGTAGACGCACACTTAGCGAAGCTACTGGTTCCGGCACCCCATGTGGTGCCGGAGAAGAAGGCCAAGGAGAAGGCCACGGGGACCCGAAAGAGTTCCCGGCGCCCGGTGTCGTCGGATTTGCCCGATGGCTCCAACGCGCCCTCCGCCTCCGAAGATGAGGAGGAGGAAGAAGAAGATGCCTCTCCCCCTCCAACGGGGGGAGGAAAGAAGAGAAAGGCCGCCCCAACTAGGGAAGCCGGAGGGTACAAGAAGGGGAAGCCCCTTCTGCTGGACTACGCCCCCGACGCCGAAGACGGCGAGGAGGACTGGCCCTCCAGGGTCAAGCCCCTGGCAAAATCGTAAGTGTCTGGCTACCCGGATGACTTATTGCACTCCTTTATTATTTGATAGCTTCTAACACCGAAGCTAATCATACAGTCCGCCCAGAGCTCAGCTTGGCGATTCGTTGAGCGGATCTCTGAATTCGTCGGATGTGAATAGCGCTTCACTTCCGACGGCCTCCTCCCCTCTCCCTATAGAAGGCGCGGAGGTGGAGTCCCGTAGGGGACAAAACCAGGAGGAGGTGGTCCTGGAAGAGCCACAAGGCGACCTTCCAGACTCCCAACCCAAAGGGGGTAAAACACCGGAGGGATCTAAGTCCAACCCCGGGCCGGACACTGCTCCGGAACCATCAGTGGTTCTAGAGCCCGACAGGCGGTGCCTTCACAAGAAGGTGAAGTCCGCGACGCCGGCGACTTCCGTCCACCCGGAGGCGCCGGACAATTTGCTGGAGGCGCTTAACGGTGCCTCTATCGACGAAGAACACTGCACTGTTATGAGTGCGGTGATTCAGAAGGTTCAGTCCGCCAAGAGCGGGCTGACAGAAGCCTGCGCAAGCCTGTTAACGGGCTTTGAGGTATGTGTTCAAAAACATATATAAAAAATGTTACCGCATAGACAGTAGCCCCTGATGCTTAGTTCGGTGTTCGGAAAAAAAAGCCGAACTGAGGATCTTAAAAGATATACGCAGGAGTCTAATAGAAATATGTCAATATGGGAATGCAGGCTGCGCTGCTGACCTCTGCCGCACTGACTGTAGAGGTCAATGCCTTGAAGGAAAGCCTCGAGCGGTCCGAGAGCGAGCTCAGCCGTGCCAAGAAGCAGCTCGAGGATAAAGAGGGTATGTAGCACCTCCTGTAAATGTATATAGAAATACTTGGTTGCATAATAATAACAGGACCAATGTTAATGTTGCAGGAGCCGCGACCGAGGTGGCGACCCTGAAAGAGGCGGTTTCGAAGGCCGAAAAGAGTGCGCCCTTGGAGCGCACCGAGCGAGAGAAGCAGGAGGCGCGGCTGACGGAGGTGCGGCAAGAGCTCCGGGCTCTTGTGGAAAAACACGAGAGTTTGGAGCGTGACTCGAAGATTCGAGAGCCTGAGCTTGCCTTGGCTCTTGAGAGTGCCAAGACCGCTAAGGCCGAAGCCCAGAAGACCCTTCAGGAGATCGAGGCGATGAAGAAGATAGCGGTGGGTAAGGCATTCTTTATGCAAAGTAAAAATATAAAAGTTAATTATCTACTACTTACCCGAATCCGGAGCTCTCCAGGAGCGTTCGCCGATCTGCCCCGTAGTGTGTCTGATGCCACCGCATACTACCGAGCCGAAGAGGGGAGCTCGACGGAAAAAGTTTTCTGGTCTCAGTATGCTGAGGCCGGACATCCGGTGCCCCTGAGTGACCAATTGAAGCAGGTGGTTGTGCTCCATAAGGTGGCTGAACAGGCCATGAAGGGCCTCATAGCTTGGCTATGGCCTGTAGAAGCCATGCCTGGGAGCTACTTCGGTCTGGTGCGGCGGCTGGTGGACGCGTGTCCATGGATTGAGGTCGTCAAGCGCTCCGCTTGTATTGAAGGTGCCCGTCAGGCCCTTGCCCGTGCTAAGGTGCACTGGGGCAAGCTAGACGCGGAGAAGCTGTTGACGGACGCGCCACCGCCGAGCAAGGAGTATCGTACACCCAAGATGTATTACAATGGCGTTCTGAAGGGTGCTCGCCGCATAGCGGATGAGTGCTCCAAAGATGTAATTTTTGTGTAAACTCGCATTTGTTATCATGTACGCTGAAGCTTTGTTCATATGCGTTAAGCAACGCTTGTTAATTTAAAATATTACCTTCTGTGCGGCCGTTTATCAAATCTGAGAGATGCAAGTCGTCGGCTTCGACCCCCATGCCACGAGTGCTGGGGTGTTCGCGATAAACCTGAGTGCTCTTATTCCCATTCTTGGGTCCATCTAGGGAGGCATTCAGCACAGCGAACCAGGCCGTCGGACTTATAATGCTTTATCACTCTCACTTAGCCATAGAATTCTATAATTTTAAATTTCGGCGAAGCCCCTAGTATTCGGAAGACCGAGTTCGGGGCGCTATCCACGCCTAGGCCGGATAAGTCCGGTTCCTCGCTTGAAGCGGCATAAGTCTTTAAGGACTCGAAAAAACCTCGCGAACAGCGACTGGTCTCTCGCACTATCATGAAAGTCAGTTTTAGCTTTCTCTACTGAGGTGTTAACCCAGTTCAACTGGGGCACAATCGCAGTAGTTCTCCCAGCGCTACCTTAGCCAACAATGCGGAATGTAAGGTACCAAAACATGGGAGCCGGGAAAACCCAACTATTGACCAAAGACATGATTCGGAGCTGATGCATATAGTGCTATAAGTTCGGGGTGCCGCACTTGTTAGAGTGTTCGGTCTTCTCACACCACGTTATGGGGTGTTGTAAGCCCCTGGTGTATTATCCGTGCCAAAGTGTACGGTTGCATAGTGTCATGACTGAACATGTTTGCATATAAAAATAGATAAGTACAATAATAGGTAAGAGCTATGTATTGTTTATTAAAAAAGGGCTGCTGCAAAAGCAGAATGGTACAAAAAGTGCGGTAAGCAAGAGATGGGAGTATTTGACATATTCCCCTTCAGGGGCAAGTTGCAGGATTGTAAGAGAAACAGGTATTAAACTCGTTATAGAGACCACCTTGACTTTTGTCGTAGCTTGCTTCCTCCCTGGCTATTGCATCGTTGGTTCGGCGATAGTATTGCTGGACAGGCCTTCCGAATAGTTGGGTCCTGAAAGTGTGTGAAAAAGGAAAACGGCGAAATAAGGAGCCCCCTAGTGCGGTTAAGCCACATTCTGGGCGTGCCGTTGTTGTGCCCCTCCCCTTATGCCCATGGTATCTCTAAGGCGTAATTATGTACGCGTGGTACCAGCATTGCTGTTTGGCGGGAGCTGGGGTCGGGGCCGCACTGCTATGCTTGCTCGGAACGTGCCAGCAGGATTTGTTGTAGGTTACTCCGGGCTCGCTTGACGTTGTGCGGACGTTTGGCGCCTGGATTGGAGAACTGCCTTGAGAGGCCACTCTGTACTTCCGCCGCAAGGGCCGCCGTGTGCTCCTCCATTCGGAGAGAGCGTTATGTGTTTCCATTTACTGTGATGACTCCGCGAGGTCCTGGCATCTTGAGCTTGAGATATGCATTGTGCGGCACTACGTTGAATTTTGCAAATGCGGTTCGTCTGAGCAGGGCGTGATAGCCGCTGCGGAATGGGACTATGTCGAAGATTAACTCCTCGCTCCGGAAGTTATCCGGTGATCCGAAGACCACCTCGAGTGTGACCGAGCCCGTACAGCTGGCTTCGACCCCTGGTATGACACCTTTGAAGGTTGTCTTTGTGGGTTTAATCCTTGAGGGATCGATGCCCATTTTTCGCACTATGTCCTGGTAAAGCAGGTTCAGGCTACTACCGCCGTCCATTAGGACTCTGGTAAGGTGAAATCCATCGATAATTGGGTCTAGGACCAGTGCGGCGAATCCGCCATGACGGATGCTGGTGGGATGGTCCCGTCGATCGAAAGTGATCGGGCAGGAGGACCATGGGTTGAACTTTGGGGCGACTGGCTCCAGCGCATAGACGTCGTTGAGAGCACGCTTCCGCTCCCTTTTGGGGATGTGGGTTGCGTATATCATATTCACCGTCCGAACTTGCGTGGGAAATCCCTTCTATCCTTTGTTGTTCGGCGGCCGGGGGCCCTCCTCGTCGTCGCTATGTAGCCCCTTGTCTCTGGTTTCGGCACTTATCTTGCCTGCCTGCTTGAACACCCAACAATCCCTGTTGGTGTGATTGGCTAGCTGTTCGGGGGTGTCGTGTATCTGGCACGAGCGATCAAGTATCCGGTCTAAGCTGGATGGGCCCTGAGGGTTTCGTTTGAATGGCTTCTTCCACTGACCCGGTTTAGAGCCTCTGAATCCGGCATTGACTGCCATATCTTCAGTATTGTCGCCGTTAATGCGGCGCTTATGCTTGTTGCGGCATGACCTGCCGTTGTTATCCTTGTTATCTGAATTGCCGGGGCTCTTGCTTATGTTATTGCTACGAGCTAGCCAGCTGTCTTCTCCCATGCAGAAGCGGGTCATGAGTGTCGTGAGGGCTGCCATAGACTTCGGCTTTTCCTGTCCTAGGTGCCGGGCAAGCCATTCGTCTCGGATGTTTGTGCCTGAAGGCTGCGAGGGCCTGGGCGTCCGGACAATCGACTATTTGGTTTTTCTTTGTCAGGAACCGTGTCCAGAATTGTCTGGCCGATTCCTCTGGTTGCTGGATTATGTGGCTTAGGTCATCGGCGTATGGTGGTCGCACATACATGCCCTGGAAGTTGTCAAGGAATGCGGATTCCAGGTCCTCCCAACAACTGATTCACTCTGCTGGCAGGCTATTAAGCCAATGTCGAGCTGGTCCTTTAAGCTTGAGTGGGAGGTATTTGATGGTGTGTAGATCATCGCCACGGGCCATGTGGATATGAAGGAGATAATCGTCGATCCATACCGCAGGATCTGTTGTGCCATCGTATGATTCGATGTTTACAGGTTTGAAGCCCTCGGGGATTTGATGATCCATTACTTCGTCTGTGAAGCATAGTGGGTGTGCGGCGCCCCTGTACTGAGCTATATCGCGACGCAGCTCGGACGAGCTTGGTCTTTTGTATTTGGCCGGGCCATACTTATTATGTCCGGCGTGATGGCTAGCGTCACGTGAAGCGGGGCGCCCATGCGATCCATAGATCGATCTTGTTTGCCTTGCCTTATTTTACAAGATGTCTCGCAGGTCTGTTGCATCTCCTCGTACTCTGGTATGTTTTGAGCGGTGTCGGGGTGCGGCTTGGGTCGAGGGCCTGAAGGCCTCTCTATCACGGTCACGGGGTGGCCGATCGGGCACATCGTACGCTATTGATGTAGGTTTAGTTGCCTCCTCCTCAAGTTGGGGAAGCAGCCTGCGCTTCGGGTAGCTCTTGGATGGGCGTTCTAGTTTATACTCTTCGGCCGTCAGGACTTCGGTCCATCTGTCGGCTAGCAAGTCTTGGTCAGCTCTAAGCTGCTGCTGTTTCTTCTTGAGGCTGCTTGGTGTGGCTACGAGTCTGCCTTTGAAATGCTCTTGCTTGACGGGATCCTCTGGCACGACGAATTCATCGTCGTCGAGGCTTGCCTCGTCTTCGAAGGGAGGCATGTAATTGTCGTCCTCATCCTCTTTGTCGGCCGCTCTCTCACGGGGGCTGGCTCCTTCGTTCTCCTGCACTGGATCCTGCTGGAGGGGGTTGTCTTCGGCACTGTCCGGCGTATTGTTATCTCCGGTGCCGGAATCACCGTTTTTGCTTTGGCAGGACTTAGAGCGGCGCCGCTGACGTCGGCGCTTGGGTTGCTTCTTGGAGGGGTCATCCTCCGTTTTCTCCTCGCCATCCCCCGCTTTAGGGGTGTCCACCATGTATATGTCATATGATGCGGTGGCTTTCCAGTTCCCTATAGGCACTGGTTCTTGATCATCTCCTTCATCGGCGTCCATGCCATCGATGTCTTCGGGGTCGAAGTCGAGCATGTCGGTTAAATCGTCGACAGTGGCTACAAAGTGGGTGGTGGGTGGGCTACAAATTTCTTCGTCGTCCGCGTCCCAACCGTGTTGGCCGTAGTCCGGCCAGGGCTCTCCTGACAAAGAGAGAGAGACTTTAACAAATTCAGGATGTTGCCGAAAGGTAAGTGCTGAAAGACATCCACGGCGGTGAACTCCATGACCAGAGCCCAATCGGGCTTAACCGGGAGAGGTGCGGGATTTACGGTGTCCGGATCGGAGTCCCGCACCTCGAAGTCACGGGCCTTGCGAGGGACTAGGCTGGTATCCGGCTCTATCGCCGTAGAGATTGCAGTTTCCGAGGTGGCATCTAACCGTCCGTCCCCGACTGGTGTAGTGGGCTCCGAGCTAATGTTCAGAGCGGACACCGGAGCGACGCTTTGGGCGTTGTCCGATGACAGAGCTAAATCATGCCCATCATGACAGTGCGGCGCGCCCGGTTGTGGCTCAAATCCGTCGAAGATCAAGTCCCCGCGGATGTCGGCCGTGTAGTTCAAGCTTCCAAACCTGACCTGATGGCCAGGGGCGTAGCTCTCGATCTGCTCCAGATGGCCGAACGAGTCAGCCCGCAGTGCGAAGCCGCCGAATACGAAGATCTGTCCGGGGAGAAAAGTCTCATCCTGGACCGCATCGCGATTGACGAGCGAAGAAGCCATCGGGCGTAAAAGGCGACGACACAGAGGAACTCTCAATGAAAGCACCAATGTCGGTGTCAAAACAGGCGGATCTGGGTAGGGGGTCCCGAACTATGCGTCTAGGCGGATGGTAACAGGAGACAAGGGACACGATGTTTTTACCCAGGTTCGGGCCCTCTCGATGGAGGTAAAACCCTACTCCTGCTTGATTAATATTGATGATATGGGTAGTACAAGAGTAGATCTACCACGAGATCTGACTGGCTAAACCCTAGAATCTAGCCTATGGTATGATTGTTGTTCGTCCTACGGACTAAAACTCTCCGGTTTATATAGACACCGGATAGGGCTAGGGTTACATAGAGTCGGTTACAATGGGAGGAGATCTTCATATCGTATCGCCAAGATTGCCTTCCACGCCAAGGAAAGTCCCATCTGGACACGGGACTGAGTCTTCAATCTTGTATTTTCACAGTCCAGGAGTCCAGCCAAGAGGTCTTAGTCTGGCCATCCGGACACCCCCTAATCCAGGACTCCCTCACCCGTCGATGAACCTCCCAAGCGTCGGCGCCATAAGCGCCGACCTCGATCCGACAAAACAAAAATAGCAACATTTTCACAGACGACGATGATAACCCAGACCAAGCAGAGGACCCCACAGAACCAGCGTTGGAACAGGACGTGCGATAGGACGGCGAACACTGTCCGGGGATGCTGTCTGACCATAGCAATGCCGAAGATAGCAACTATCAACCTGTCTCTGAAGAGGAGATCAGCTTGGGCGACGACGAATTCGTCATCCCAGAAGAACCATTAGAACAAGAACGCCTCCATCAAAGGCTTATCGCCACTGCAAGGAGCGTGAAGAAGCATAAGCAACGGCTTAAAGCCGCACAGGATACACTCAATGACAGATGGAACGAAGTACTAGATGCCAAGGAAAAATACGCGGTAATCGCCAAACAAAGAGCTATCCTAAACATAAGCTATTGCCCAAATTTGACGATGAGGCTATTGCGTCCATACCACCGAAAAACAATACGGCTGACAGACCGGACCGACCACCTCATGGTCGAGACAGAGCAGCTGGCAACGCCGTACACAAGCCCGCACCCCCTCCCCTTAAAGGAAGGAAGGTTGCGGCCCAGGACCAAAAACACGATCTATGTGAGGACCTAGAAAAAGGCTCGCAAAACCAGGTCCATCTATGGATCTAGGAAACGTGCTCCTACACAGGACCATCATTATCAAACCGCATACACCGGTCATTTACCAGCTCGGAACCAATACCGAACACTACAATCGTCGGACCCAATCCACAGCACAGCCAGACACAGGGGTGCCGCACACCCCCTGTGCTTCACCGATGAGGTGCTGGAACACGATTTTCCAAAAGGATTCAAACCCGTAAACATCGAGGCATATGATGGAATGACGGACCCCGTAGTTTGGATTGAAGACTTTATTCTCCACATCCACATGGCTCGCGGAGATGATCTCCACGCCATCAAATATTTACCCCTCAAGCTAAAAGGACCAGCTCGGCACTGGCTAAAAAGCCTCCCTGAAAATTCCACGGAAGCTGGGAAGAACTTGAGGACGCTTTTCGGGCCAATTTCCAAGGGACCTATGTTCGGCCCCCGCATGCAGACGATCTAAGTCACATAATTCAACAACCCGGAGAATCAGCCCGCAAGATCTGGAACCGGTTTCTCACTAAGAAGAACCAAATCATCGATTATCCAAACACTGAAGCTCTAGCAGCCTTCAAACACAGTGTCCGGGACGAATGGCTAGCCAGGCACCTCGGCCAGGAAAAGCCAAGAACAATGGCAGCCCTAACTACATTAATGACCCGCTTTTGCGCGGGCGAGGACAGCTGGTTAGCCCATAGCAGCACCTGCGACCCTGACACATCCGAAGTCAGGGATGGTAATGGAAAACCATGGCGCAAGAAAAACAAACATCGTAATAATGAAGAAAGCCCAGAAAATACAGCAGTAAACGCCAGATTCCTGGGCTCCGGACCCGGTCAACGGAAGAATCCATTTAAAGGCAACAAAGACAGTCCATCCAACCTGGATAAAATTCTAGACAGGCCCTGCCAGATACACGGCACTCCCGACAAACCAGCCATCCACACCGACAGAGAACTTTGGGTCTTCATGCAGGCCAACAAACTCAATGCCGAACACAATGGGAAGGGACCTCAAAGCGACGACAAGGACGAACCTCGCCAGCCGAATACGGGAGGACAGAAGAAATTTCCACCGAGGATCAAAACAGTGAACATGATCTATGTCACTCATATCCCAAAGAGGGAGCGCAAACGCGCACTCCGAGATGTTTATGCCGTCGAGCCAGTCGCCCCCAAATTCAACCCATGATCGGCCTGTCCGATCACCTTTGATCGTAGGGATCATCCGACTAGTATCCGTCACGGGGGTTCGGCTGCCTTAGTGCTCGACCCAATAATCGACGGATACCACCTCACCCGAGTCCTTATGGACGGCGACAGTAGTCTCAATCTGATATATCAGGACACTATCCGCAAGATGGGGATAGACCCATCAAGAATCAAGCCAAGCAACACTACCTTTAAAGGAGTTATACCGGGCGTAGAAGCCCGCTGCACGGGCTCTCTAACTTTGGATGTTGTATTGGGCTCCCCCGACAACTTTCGAAGCGAAGAACTAATCTTCGACATTGCTCCGTTCCGATGTGGCTATCATGCACTACTCGGAAGAACGTCCTTTGGCCATTTTAATGCAGTCAGGCATTATGCTTATCTAAAACTCAAAATGCCTAGACCATGTGGCGTCATCATGGTCAGCGGAAATATAGAACGCTCTCTATGTACAGAAGAATATACGGCGGCTCTAGCAGTCGAAGCGCGAAGCGGCCTATTCAAGCTGAGCAGCTCATCGGTCTTCAACACCGCAGACATAGCTAAATGTGTTTGGCGCACACCTAAGTGCGGCAGCTCAGATAAACCCGAGCTCGATTAGCAGCTACGCCCCCCACTGACCACCCCATAACGAGATAGCACATGTGCCATGTATACATAAATATACACTCAAAATACCTTGGGTGGCGCCGGGGGCACACTGCACACAGAAGTCCATAGTTCGGCTCGACCCTATTCGGACTCCACAAGTTATATTTTACGGTTCATTAAAACGAACTAACTTTACTCACGGCCACACCAGCTTCTTTCCACCTGGTTTCTTCCCCTTTTTACAGATGGCCGTCATACTATACCCTTCAAGGACACTTCACAACAGAGAAAAAGGCGCAGACATGCAGCAGGGCCCCGCATTAAGGTTTCTTTTTTCAAATAAGACCCTGTGTAAACCTTCTTTATCTCTCTTTGTTTTACACTTTCCTGGCATGTTAAATGTCCAAGAAAGATATTGGCATTATCTGTAAATACACGGCTCACCGTAGTAAAGTGGATGTTATATAAGCAGCTTGATTCATACTGGGCTCGGAGTGTCATTCTCTTACCACCTACGTTATTTCCCACATCAGATTGCCATATGTGCCTTGATAATAGGGTCCATTAGCAGGGAGTGTTCGGCGTTAGGAGTTTGGCCTTATATGCATCAGCTCCGAATCATGTCTTTGGTCAATAGTTGGGTTTCCCGGCTCCTATGCTTGCTACCTTACATTCCAATCTATCGGCTAAGGTAGTAAAGGGAGAACTACTGCGATTGTGTCCCGGTTCATTCGGATGAGCGCCTTAGTAGAGAAAGCCGAAAACTGACTGTCATGATGAGGCGAGAGCTGGTCAACCACTCGATGACTCAGTGGAATCTTCACGATTCCTCCGCATTAACAAAGGACCGACTTTTCGATCACGTATGTACGCACCTTACTGGGATAACCGTGGACATACGAGGGGCTATATCGTAGACCCACCGTCAAACTCACATGGCTAAGTGAAAGTGTTAAAGCCCTATAGTCTGATTGCCTGGTTCGCCACACTAACACCTCCTTAACGGACCAATACGTTGGGTCAAGTGTGATCTAGTGCTTTTCACTGTCGGATTTCGGGTTCCGGCAGACCCTTAAGGTTCGAACTCTGGGGTGCGCGCGGAGATCTCTCCTCTACCAACTCATGTCTCGTCGCCTCGCAAAGGATCTAGGCTACACGATGAACAACACAAGGGACACAAGGTTTATACTGCTTCAGGCCACCATTGTCGTGTAATACCCTACTCCAGTGTGTGTTGTGGTGGATTGCCTCTGGGGCTGATGATGAATAGTACAAGGGAAGAACAGCCTCGCGAGGGATGTTCTTGTGGTGGTGTTGTCCCTTTTGAGGGGTCGATTTCCGGTTGCCTCTAGATGATCTCTCCCCCCTCTACTGCGATGGCTAGCCCTATTTATAGAGCGAGGCCCTGGTCCTCTTCCCAAATATTGAGCGGGAAGGGCGCCAACAATTGGCCATTTTGAAGGGGAACATCTAGTACACTTGTCCTGACTAAAGTTGGTCCTCGCCTTCCAAAGACTCTGACGATGACACCGTCTTGTGCTCCACGGTGACCTCCATCCTGCCGTTCTACTGGTCTTTATCTTGTTGCACCAAAATGGTAGCCTTTGCACCAAAGAGGAAACAAGGACACTGCGCAGGCCGGCACCCACCTGGCGCCCGCCTGGCTTCGGTCGTCATGGCTTGCATCACGGGCACCTCGTGAGGTACCCTGCCTTGATCTCTCCGCCTCCTCGCGAGCCTTCCTGACGAGGTTGTGCCTGAGGAAGCTGCCTGTTCTCGGCCCCGCGAGGCTTGGCCCCTTGCGAGGGTCTTGAGCTTGAGTTGATGAAGATGGGCCGTGCTGGGCCACTCCTTGAGCCATGCTACAGGCTGCAGGCGGGCAAGTCTAGGTACCCCCGTTCCCAGAACACCGACGGTAGCCCCCGGGCCTAAGGCGCGCCTGGACTTGGCTTAGCAGAGAAGAGAAGGGGCAAGTGCGAAGCACCGCGGGCCCCTACAGCCTGCGGCCTTGGGCGCCACGTGGCGATTGATTGGACGTGGGTGTCTCCGTTTCCCCGCGCCCCTCATTACACGCCCGGCTAGGTGGACCCGTGGTTGCACACGGTCATTCCCTTTTCGTCGTTCGTGCATCTCCTGTTCTTCCTCCCCCTTGAGCTGCAACCTCTGCTTCCAATCCAATCTTGAACTCTCCCCCCTTCCCGTCGCCATGGCGCCAGCGAAGAAGGAAAGAGGGAAGAAGCCCGCGCCTTCAACCCGCTCATTGCCGTCAGCGGCTCCTGCCGTCAATCGGTCAATCATACTCAGTGCAGAAGCCTTGGACAAGGTCAGCTCTGCTCTCGCCACCATCTTCAATGAATGTGGGAGGACGACGGTCTGGCCCGCATCTCATTCATCCTTCGACAGGGTTGTTACGGAGGTCCAATTCTTCGCTGGCGCCCTGTGGGCGGGTCTGGTTCCCCCCTTTTCTGCTTTCTTCAATGTTGCGATCTCCCATTACCAGATCCACATGATGCACTTGGGTCCCGAATCCATTACTCTCCTTGCCGTTTTTGCCTTCGTTTACGAGGCCATGGTGGGCATTCCTCCTTCCGTTGCCCTCCTTCGCCATTTCTTCTCTTTGCGCTTGAGCGACCCACTCAATGCTCGAGGTGTGTGAGCTTCCTCGCCGTGCTAGAGATGGCTGCCTCGGGGATCAATTTCAGCCTTCCTCCCCCTACGGCTGGGTTCCGAGAGCGGTGGTTGTATGTCGATGTCGGAGTGCCCAGCCCCCTGATCTTGCACCCAACCTTGCCAGCTGTCCCCAACTCAGCCTGGGGCCATGAGGTGCTCACGAGCCCTCGACTTGCCTTCGTCTAGCGTCGCTTCCGGAGTTTGAGGGCGCTCGATGTAACAGCGCCCAAGGTGGTGAAGGAGTTCCTTCTGCGTCGCATTGCTACCCTCCAGCATCATTCCCACCGGATGTGGGCCTTTGCGGGGCATGAGGACCACATGAGGCTCTAGGAGGAAGATCTGGCGCCTGAAGTGCTAAGGACGGTGCTCCTGGTCCTGACTGGCGATCCTTCCCCAGGCAGCCTTCGGCAAGGGGCTGCCCTCTTGTACCTTTGCTCGGGCAAGGCCGACTTTGTGAAGCAGATGCCCAACATTGACGAATGGAGGATGCGCCCAATTGGCCTCGCAGGGCCCCGCGAGAACCCAGTTTTTGTGGTTGCCCTTCCGGTTGCCCACGGTGGTCCTGCCTCAGGTGGTGGAGCTGGGAGGCGAGGACCGCCGGGAGCTGAGGGGGCTGCTATCGATATGCTGACGCCGCGCGGAGCCCCAGAGGTGGCATCTCCTAAATCCTACCTTGGAGCAACGACGGGCGTGGAGTTGCGGCCTGCAGCTCCTGTGGCCGAGGCTCTCAAGGTCCCGGCCATCCTTCACGAGGCGGCGCCTGGCGGTGTGTCCCAGGCCGATGCCTCCAATGTCGATCACCTTGACGCCTCCTCCACGCCACAGACCGACGCTTGTGTCGAGCGTCTAGGCCGCTTCTGTGTGGACTTCGTGGCCCCTCGCAAGAGGAAGGAGGCCTCGGGTGGTGACGATCGCCCTTGTCACCCACTAAAGTGCAGGAAGTACTTCGCCATCGACGAGTGAGTCCTCTTCTTTCTTGGTTCCTTACTTTCCCGTTGCTTCAGCTGATTATGGCTTTTCAGGGCCCTTCCTACCGAGTTCATGGAGACGGCTAGGGAGCCATCCCCTCAAGCTTCGCCCTTTCCGCCGATTTTGAGCGCCCCGAGCTCGAGTACCGCTCTTGCCATGGGGCTGGTCGGAGAAGTGAGCCGTCCTGCGGAGCATCTTGATCCTGCGTGCCTCATGCCCCTCCTTCGCGAGCTCTCCTGGGGCACAGCCAGCCTACCCCGAGCTCCTCCCTTAGTCGTGGACGGCGACTGGCTGAGGTTGATCTTGAGTTACTCCTTGGGGGACGAACCAACACCAGGTTGGGTCCCTGGCGGGGCACGCCTGGCGATCACGAGGGCACCAGCCCCCTGCCCAGAGGGGGTGTGCCGCCTCATGGCCCTCCGCATGCCCCAGGGGTGGAGGACGACAAGGAAGACGTGCTTAGGCGCGCTCGAGAGCGCGGCGCCCTTCGCCGAGAGTTCCTTCAGAAGGCGGCGGACACGGTGGATAAGCTCGGGGTGGAGCTTGCTAGCGAGGATGCACGCCTCGAGGCCGAAGGCCTGCGCCTCGCTGATGAGAGGCGCGAGCTGAAGGTGGCCGTCAGCCTTGCGCGCCACTAGCGTGATCTTGAAAACACGAAGGCTGAGGCGTCGCTGGTAGCCTCGCGGGAGGCCTGCTCCCAAGCCGTCGAGGAGGCCCAGGAAGCAGGCCAACGGTGCAAGGCTGAGAGGAGCACGCATGGGAGCTCCAGGCCTGGAGCAACTCTCTGGAGCGGCAAGTGGAACTGCGCCAGGCGGTCCTCGTGTCGCTGAAGGGGTCGCCTGATGATGAGGCGGAGCTCCGGAGGCGCGAGGAGGCGCTGACGTTGGAGGCCGCCGAGCGCAATCTCGACCACAAGCGGTTGGAGACGAGGGAGCGCCTGGTTTCCCAGGCGGAGGATGAAGTTGGCGCGAGGGAGGCCCATCTCCAAGAAGAGGTCGACCGCCGCGTGGCAGAAGCTCGCTTGAGTCTTGAGCGCGAATACGAAAGGAGGTTGGGGCTGATCAGGGCCGAAGCTGAGGGCAGGACCGCTGCCCTCAGGACCAAGTTGGCTGAAGTGACGCGGCGTGCGGACGCCTCCGCAGCCGCCCTTGACGCAGCGCAGGCGGGGCTGGCTTCTTCCCGTGCCGAGCTGCTTTTTCTCCAACAGAGGGTTGATGGCGCCGAGGCCGTTACACGGTGGAATGAGAACAAGATCCGCCAGCGGTAGACTTTGGAGCATGAACATGGCCCCATGCTCCGAAGGCTCAGGGAAAGGGCCAACGCTGCCCTGGGCAACATCTGCGAGGCGGCCGTCGCGGAGCCTCGCGTGATCAACTACGCTGGCAATCTCCGGTTCTTCATAGACGTGGTGACGCAGCTGGTGACCCGCTCTGATAGGGCCAATGGGCTTGTTGAGGAGAGGAGCCGAGCCCTGCTTGGACGTGCTTTTTCCCGAGTCTTCTGTTATTTTCAGGACCGAGACCCCCACTTCGACTTCGATGCAGCCATCGCGCTGGTGCCCACAGCCGTATGGGGTGATCTGGCGCAATGGGTGGAGGACAACGTAGACGCCCTTGTCAGGGCCTTCGCCACTGATGACGACGGCGTGGTCGTGGCCGCCGATGAAGGCGGCGTTGTGAATGAGCATGATGTTCATGATGGCGATGGCGTGGGTGATGGTGAGGCCAGTGACGCCAGTGATGCTTCTGGAGGCGCTCCTGAAGATGCATTGGGAGATTTGTCTGATTGATCGCGTGTCATATCCGCTGTTTACCCTGCGCGGAAAGGGTTCGGGCTCGGCCCTGAAGGTTGTAAGAGTATTTTGGGAGGGGGAACCCCTCGTGTAAAAATTTGCAGTTAGTGTACTCGTAGACATAACCCTGCATGCATGCTTATGCTGAGCGATTGGCCTCATGATGAGTCGGTTGACTTGTTTACCTTCGACCCGGACGGGTCCTAAGCGAGCCTGCGGGGGCCGCAGTGCCCTGAGTGTCTCCTGAGTGGACCCGCTGATCCTGTGATGAGAACCTCCTGAGGGGGCATGATGACAGCGGTCCGGATGATAGATGTGCCTGGCCTGGCCCGACTCACGAGGGGCTCACGAGGGGAGGCAGCTGACGCTGACTTTGGACGCAAGGCCGAAATCAGAACGCGAGAGATTGCTCGAACAAGACTAAACACCCCTTCCCCAAACACACGCAAGTCTCAAGCTCAAATCCAACTTAAATTCAAATCGAAGAAACTCGACAACGCGCGGCCCTTGAGTTCGCCTGCTCCCGTCGGGTGTACGGCGCTGTGGCCGCGGCGTGGCTTGAAGCCCTTGCTGCTGATCGCACCTGCCGCTGCGTGAAAGTAGGCGGTGCTTGGCCGCGTCGCCCGTGGCCCGCAGCGCCCTGCGGAGCGCGGGCTGCTCGAGGCACGAGGTTGAGGTCGCCCTGGGCGGGCGGCTCGGCGCGGGCGGGCCAGACCGCCCAGGGGTCGGCGTTGCCCGTCGGGTCGCCGGACATGAGGATGACGACGTGATGGAATGTGAGGTGGCGGAAGAAGGATTTCGGTGCACCCCTACCTGGCGCGCCAAATGTCGGATTTCGGGTTCCGGCAGACCCTTAAGATTCAAACTCTGGGGTGCGCACGGAGATCTCTCCTCTACCAACTCACGTCTCGTCGCCTCGCAAAAGATCTAGGCTACACGATGAACAACACAAGGGACACAAGGTTTATACTGGTTCAGGCCACCATTGTGGTGTAATACCCTACTCCAGTGTGTGGTCTGGTGGATTGCCTCTAGGGCTGATGATGAATAGTACAAGGAAAGAACAACCTCGCGAGGGATGTTCTTGTGGTGGTGTTGTCCCTTTTGAGGGGTCGATTTCCGGTTGCCTCTAGATGATCTCTCCCCCCTCTACTGCGATGGCTAGCCCTATTTATAGAGCGAGGCCCTGGTCCTCTTCCCAAATATTGAGCGGGAAGGGCGCCAACAATTGGCCATTTTGAAGGGGAACATCTAGTACACTTATCCTGACTAAACTTGGTCCTCGCCTGCCAAAGACTCTAACGATGACGCCGTCTTGGGCTCCATGGTGACCTCCATCCTGCCGTTCTGCTGGTATTGGTCGTGTTGGACTGAAATGGTAGCCTTTGCTTGATACCTTGGCCTGCGCTTGCCCCCTTTGCACCAAAGAGGAAACAAGGACACTGCGCAGGCCGGCACCCGCCTGGCTTCGGTCGTCATGGCTTGCGTCACGGGCACCTCGTGAGGTACCTTGCCTTGATCTCTCCACCTCCTCGCGAGCCTTCCTGACGAGGTTGTGCCTCAGGAAGCTGCCTGTTGTCCGCCCCGCAAGGCTTGGCCCCTCGCGAGGGTCTTGAGCTTGAGTTGGTGAAGATGGGCCATGCTGGGCCACTCCTTGAGCCATGCTGAAGGCCGCAAGCAGGCAAGTCTGGGTACCCCCATTCCCAGAACACCGACAAACACCCCTGCGTTATACGCGTGGGGGCTGAAGCAGACGAATGCAAACTTTCAGATTGTATATATATAAAAAAGACGACCGCACAGGAGGCACTAAAACTTTTCGGGCAAAAAGTATAAAAATATAGCCTTATAACATATCATAATATTGTTTTTACAATTTCAGTACACCTCACTCAAACATAATATTTTTCGAGCACTGGCCCTCTATTAAGCGGGCACCTTCTAGGACATCTTCAAAGTAGTGTTCCGGCATGTTAAGGTCCTTGGCTTCAGGTAGACTCTATGCTGCAATATCGGTGGCCGTCATCTTCGCCTAGTATATCTTGACACGGGCAAGGGCCATTCCTGCACCTTCTATGCATGTTGACCGCTTCATAGTGTCGATACGCTGCACCGCATTAACAAGTTGCTGCACCAAACCAAAATAACTATTCAGAATGGGTTCAGTCGGCCACAACCAGGCTATGACATCCTTCATGGCAGTATCGGACATCCGGTGGAGCTCGGCCCACTGGGCCATTTGTTCATTCAACAGTGGATGTTCGACATGTCAAATTGCGACCAAAATAACTTTTCCGTCGCATATCCTTCTTGCGCGTGAAAAACCTGATTTGCATCAATAGCACTCTTCAGCAGATCCAGAGATGCGTTTGGAGAACTCCACAGTTGATTAAGCGGGGCATACTTCGGATCGCCAAACTTAGTTTGCAATAGAAAGGGCTTGTCAGCTGTGATCTCCCCAGCCTGCCGGATCTCCTCCCGTGCTGCTCTAGACTCAGATTGAGCTACTTTTGCCTCTTGTAAGGACTTGTCAAGATCGGCCCCTTTGGCATTGTTGTCTTTCTCTAGAACATGGCATCGGCTAGTGGCATCCTTCAGCTGAAGTGCCATAGTGGATATTTTCTCCTCGCACTAACGCCTAGCAGTCTGCTCGACCCTTAACTCAGCGGCTACCTATTCGGCAGCCGCATTGCTCATCCTGGCTTGCTCCTTGGCCCAGGCAAGTTCAGCTCGAAGGGTCTCAACCGCGGCGGCACTATCTGTAGTTTTGCATATACAAAATCCTCAATATCATGCTCATTTCATAACATTAGCATGTACCGAGTGCCCCCAAAGACATACCTTGGTCCTCGTCGAGTCGCCTGTTAATAAGCATGATGTCAACATCCGCTACATCAACTTTCTGCTTCAGATGTGCTACCTCTGTAGCTTGGGCAGTTGCCACGGATGTAACAGACTGTGTTTCAAATTAGTCAATTCATTTCCTGAGCATAAATTTTTCATCGTTTGATTGCCTCCCTTTGGATGACAACCAGAGTCTCAGGGGCTAATATTTATAAACAGGTCCAATTTGCATTTACAATATAATTGAAATTACACTATGTACCTCGAAGCCTCTTAGCAGGTTAGAAAAGGCTTCATTCAATCCTCTTTTCGCGGACCAAACTCTTTCAAACACCGTACTCATCAAGGTATGATGTTCCTCTAAGACAGAGTCATGTTGCAATACGTCTGTCAATGTATCCGGCGTCTCCGGATCCGGAACAGGCAGCGTTGTCCCTTGGACATTTGATAGTCTGGGACTTTTGTTGTTCCCTGTAGGGGCCGCACACCCCGGACCATGGGCGCCCAAGTATTGCCTTCGGCCCCGGTCCTCATTGCACCTTGCGCCACTCGCAGATCAGGAAGGATCCTCCGGGACAACACCTCGGCATCGTCTGCCTTATCAGGCGGGGAAACCTGTGGAGGTGTCTCGCTCTCCATCATCTCCGGAAGTAGATCCCCCGAAGAGGAGGATTGTCGAGGAGGGCTGCGTGCCGGATTGCAAACATGTTTTTAAAATATTACTCCTATAATCAAGAAAGAACGGTATGTGTTTAGAACACCCTGGTTCACTTACGATTCGGCTGAAGGCCTATCTTTACGGGGTGACTGCATGTCAGCAACATCCCCTGACTGGGATACCTTCCCCCGCTTAGAAGCTTCTCGGTTTGAGTCTTTGGAGGCGGCCCTTTTCTTCCCATGAGGAGAAGGGATGTCAGTTCGCCCTTCCCTTCCATCTTTGGAAGTGGAAGTTCCCATCTCCCCGGACAAATTGCCTGCCTCTAGAATGGGGGCCACCTTGGGCCTCTTCGTCCTCCTCCTTATCTTCCCCCGCCGGCACTTGATATGGCGCTGGAGCCAGCATCCTTGTTAATACCGGATCGGCAGAGTCTTCGGGAAGAGGAGTTGAACACCTAATTCTCTCTGCCTTCTTTAACCAGCCCTGGCTGAGAAGTGTTTTATCAGCACCTTGTTATAAGGAATTTAACGAACTATGTTTGGAAGTTAAGTACTTATGGGGGAATCTGGATGATTGCAGTCAAGACCAATGTCTTCTGTAGTATCTGGCCACTGTTTTCGTGCGCTGAAGAACAATTTCCACATCTCTCTGAGCATCTTGCCGGAGAAGTGCTAAAGAGTACATGGACCTTCCTGATTGAATTCCCACATGCGGAGAGGGCGTCGCTGACAGGGTAGGATCCCGTGGATTATCATTACTTGGATCACATTGATGAGACTTCAATAAGGCTTCGAATACGACTTTGCAGCATTCGCACTTCATCAACAGATCCCCAGTCCAGCCCCTTGTTAATCCATGATGTGAGCTGTGGCGGAGGCCCAGAGTGAAACGCAGGCATAGCTACCCACTTCTTACCACGAGGTTCAGTGATATAAAACCACTCCCGTTGCCATAGGTCGGAAGATTCTGCGAAGGAGCCCTTTGGCCAAGGAGAATTGATAAGCTTGTTTATTGAAGCACCTCCACACTCCACTTGCTTCCCACCGATTATCTTCGGTTTCACATTAAAGGTTTTGAGCCATAAGCCGAAGTGTGGGGAAATATGGAGGAAAGCCTTGCACGTGATGATGAATGCCGAGATATGAAAGAAAGAGTCCGGAGCTAGGTCATGGAAATCTAGCCCATAATAATACATTAGCCCTTGAACGAAGGGATGAAGCAAAACCTATCCCTCGGAGGAAGTAAGAGATGAACACAACCCTCTCATTGGATCTGGGTGTAGGAATAACCTGCCCTTGAGCAGGCAGCCTGTGGAGGATTTCTGCAGTCAAGTATCTTGCCTCCCTAAGCTTCATAATATCCTCCTCTGTTACAGAAGAGGCTGTCCACCGGCCTTGAAGGCTAGATCCGGACATGGCTGGAAGCTCGAAGCGGCTGGATTAAAACCTTGGGTGTTGGTACTTGAGGGGGGGAGGAGAAGATTAGCATGAGAAGAAAAGGACAGGTCCTGGCCTCTTTATAGAGGCAACGAATATCAAACGTCCCCTACTTGGCCTTAAAATATGCATATTCCCAAGGAATCGTACCAACGGAACGGTTGGGTTACCCACGCTTGTGTTGATGAGAATCCCGTGATAAGGGGACACGATCTCTGCTTCGATAAGACATGCCAATAAAACCGCCTCGCGAAACATGGAGCGGCAGGCTGAAAAACGGTTCGAATAATGACCGGGTAGTGGTGTGATGTCACGCTACAAAAAGTTGTCAGCGGATTGGACTCGTGAAATATTATACTCTCTATGATTGTGTGTGGTACTTATTTTGCAGAATCGGACACGTTTTTTATGTTCGGAAGACTATGTTGGAGTATTCGGAGAAGGAACCCGCCCTGCAATGCCGAAGACAATCTGCGCACCGGACTCATCGTCATTGAAGCCTAGTTCAGGGGCTACTAAGGGATTCCTGGACTAAGGGGTCCTCGGACAACCGGACTATATACTTTGGTCGGACTATTGGACTATGAAGATACAAGATAGAAGATTCCGTCCCGTGTTTGGATGTGACTCTCCTTTGCGTGGAAGGCAAGCTCGGCGATTCGGATATGTAGATTCCTTTCTTTGTAACCAACTTTGTACAACCCCAGCCTCCCCAGTGTCTATATAAACCAGAGGGTTTAGACTTCTAGGTTTTAGCCACAACAATCATAACCTCATAGGCTAGACTTCTAGGGTTTAGCCATTACGATCTCGTGGTAGATCAACTCTTGTAATACTCATATTCATCAATATCAATCAAGCAGGAAGTAGGGTATTACCTCCCTAGAGAGGGCACGAACCTGGGTAAACATTGTGTCCCCCGCCTCCTGTTACCATTAGCCTTAGACGCATAGTTCGGGACCCCCTACCCGAGATCTGCTGATTTTGACCGACAGTGGGGGGCGGGCCGGGAAAGGGGCGTGCGCGGCCGGGCGTGCTTGGAGGTAGGGGCAGGGGCGCGGGCTCGGGGACGACAATGGCGGCAACGATGACAGGGCACGTACGGGCGACAATGATGGTGGGGACGGGCCGGGGCAGGCGCGCGCGCGACCGGGCGTGCTCGGGAGCGGGGCAGCAGGGGCGGGGGCAGGGGTGCGGGCTCGAGGAAGACGACGGCGACGGCGAAGGCAATGACGCAGCACGGGTGACGTTGACGGTGACGGCAGGGGCGGCGGACGGCGTCGGGGCAGCCTGGCGGCGGCGATGAGCTCGGCGTCATCGGGGGGAACTAGCGATGAAAGTGTGATATTTTGCTAAGTGTTTCTTATGTAGCAATGCCTTTAGTCCCGGTTTGAGGCAGGAACCAGGACCAATGCCCCCCTTTGGTCCCGGTTTGTGCCACCAGCCGGGACCAAAGGTCTCTTTTCAGCAGCCCAAAGGCGGGAAGCAAAGAGCTTTAGTCCCGGTTGGTGGCACGAACTTGGACAAAGGTGGATATTTGTCCTAGTTTGCGCCACCAACTGGGACCAAAGGTGGGTATTGGTCCCGGTTGGTGGCACAAACCGGACCAAAGGGGGCTGCTATTGCGGCGTGATGTCTACTACACAACCTTCTTCTTGTAGACGTTGTTGGGCCTCCAAGTGCAGAGGTTTGTAGGACAGTAGCAAATTTCCCTCAAGTGGATGACCTAAGGTTTATCAATCCGTGGGAGGCGTAGGAGGAAGATGGTCTCTCTCAAACAACCCTGCAAACCAACTAACAAAGAGTCTCTTGTGTCCCCAACACACCCAATACAATGGTAAATTGTATAGGTGCACTAGTTCGGCGAAGAGATGGTGATACAAGTGCAATATGGATGGTAGATAAAGGTATTTGTAATCTGAAATTATAAAAACAGCAAGGTAACAAGTGGCAAAAGTGAGCGTAAACAGTATTGCAATGGTAGGAAACAAGGCCTAAGGTTCATACTTTTACTAGTGCAAGTTCTCTCAACAATAATAACATAATTGAATCATATAACTATCCCTCAACATGCAACAAAGAATCACTCCAAAGTCACTAATAGCGGAGAACAAACAAAGAGATTATTGTAGGGTACGAAACCACCTCAAAGTTATCCTTTCTGATCTATCTATTCAAGAGTCCGTAGTAAAATAACATGAAGCTATTCTTTTCGTTCGATCTATCATAGAGTTCATACTAGAATAACACCTTAAGACACAAATCAACCAAAACCCTAATGTCACCTAGATACTCCATTGTCACCTCAAGTATCCGTGGGCATGAGTATACGATATGCATCACACAATCTCAGATTCATCTATTCAACCAACACAAAGTACTTCAAAGAGTGCCCCAAAGTTTCTACCAAAGAGTCAAGACGAAAACGTGTGCCAACCCCTATGCATAAGTTCACAAGGTCACTGAACCCGCAAGTTGATCACCAAAACATACATCAAGTAGATCACGTGAATATCCCATTGTCACCACAGATAAGCACGGCAAGACATACATCAAGTGTTCTCAAATCCTTAAAGACTCAATCCGATAAGATAACTTCAAAGGGAAAACTCAATCCATTACAAGAGAGTAGAGGGGGAGAAACATCATAAGATCCAACTATAATAGCAAAGCTCGCGATACATCAAGATCGTGCCAAATCAAGAACACGAGAGAGAGAGAGAGAGATCAAACACATAGCTACTCGTACATACCCTCAGCCCCGAGGGTGAACTACTCCCTCCCCGTCATGGAGATCGCTGGGATGATGAAGATGGCCACCGGTGACCGATCCCCCCTCCGGTAGGGTGCCGGAATAGGGTCCCGATTGGTTTTTGGTGGCTACAGAGGCTTGCGGCAGCGGAACTCCCGATCTATTGTGCTCGCTGATGTTTTTAGGGTATATGGACATATATAGGCGAAAGAAGTCGGTCAGGGGAGCCACGAGGGGCACATGAGGGTGGGGGCGCGCCCAGGGGGTAGGGCGCGCCTCCCTGCCTCGTGGCCACCTCGAAGCTTCCCTCACGTCTACTCCAAGTCTCCTGGATTGCTTCCGTTCCAAAATTAACTCTCCCGAAGGTTTTTTTCCGTTTGGACTCCGTTTGATGTCTTTTCTGCGGAACACTAAAATAGGCAAAAAAAACAGCAATATGGGCTGGGCCTCCGGTTAATAGGTTAGTCCCAAAAATAATATAAAAGTGTATAATAAAGCCCATTAAACATCTAAAACAGATAATGTAATAGTATGAATACTTCATAAATTATAGATATGTTGGAGACGTATCAGCATCCCCAAGCTTAATTCTTGGTCGTTCTCGAGTAGGTAAATGATAAAAGAAAGAATTTATGAAGTGTGATTGCTAGCAGGTGCACAAGTTTGATCAATGATAATTTCAATCACCTTTTCTAGCATCATTATATGTCATAACAGTAGCTCATCTCATAAAAGATCAAGTAACAAGCTATTCACATGTTAAAGCATAGACCATAAACTTTCTTGAAAACTAGCAAACTTCATTCTCAGTCATCAAACAATTGCAATTCATCTTATTTTGAGGAAGGGTCTATGTCAGAGCTTTAATTTAGCAAACTCCACATACTCAACTATCATTTAGTCTTTCACAATTGCTAACACTTACATGATATTTATGGGTCCAAAGTTTTAGTCAAAC
This sequence comes from Triticum aestivum, assembly GCF_018294505.1. NCBI lineage: Eukaryota > Viridiplantae > Streptophyta > Magnoliopsida > Poales > Poaceae > Triticum > Triticum aestivum. The sequence continues at coordinate 53,548,928 of NC_057804.1, forward strand.
ACATAGAAAGATAGGGGCTTATAGTTTCGCCTCCCAACCTTTTACCTCAAGGGTAATGTCAACAATAATAATTTATGAACACCTACATCCAAGTCGATATATATATATATATATATATATATATATATATATATATATATATATATATATATATATATATATATATATATATATATATCTGGATCACCCCAACACAAAGTGCTTGCCAAAGGAAAAAAGTGTAAAAAGGAAAGGTGATGATGACCATACTCTTGTATAAGGGTAGAAGGTAAAAGTAAAAGATAGGCCCTTCGCAGAGGGAAGCAGAGGTTGTCATGCGCTTTTATGGTTGGATGCACAAAATCTTAATGCAAAAGAACGTCACTTTATATTGTCGCTTGTGATAAAGACCTTTATTATGCAGTCTGTCTCTTTTATTTCTTCCCTATCACAAGTTCGTATAAAGCTTATTTTCTTTGCACTAATAGATCTTACATATTTAGAGAGCAATTTTTATTGCATGCACCAATGACAACTTACTTGAAGGATCTTATTCAATCCATAGGTAGGTATGGTGGACTCTCATGGCAAAACTGGTTTAAAGGATGTTTGGAAGCACAAGTAGTATTTCTACTTGGTGCAAAGAATTTGGCTAGCATGAGACGGAAAGGCAAGCTCAGCATGTTGGATGATCCAAGACAATATAACTTTTCGCATATAGGAAAACATAACCCATTAAGTTGTCTTCCTTGTCCAACATCAACTCTTTAGCATGTCATATTTTTAATGAGTGCTCATAATTACAAAAGATGTCCATGATAGTATATTTATATGTTAAATCTCTCTTCCTTCAATATTCTTTCATGAATTGTTCAAACGACCAATACAATGTTTGCTAACCTCCAAAAAAATTACAACCTCTACTTCTTATATGTGAAGTCATTACTCCCCATGGGATAAGCATATGAAACAAATATAATTTCAGATTTATGATATTCAAATCATTCAACCATTTACTCATAGGATATAAGTGAAGCACATGAGTAAATGACAAACTACTCCAAAAAGATATAAGTGAAGATCAATGAGTAGTTAAATAATTATTTAGCTATGTGAGGACTCTCTCTCATTTAAGAATTGCAGATCTAATGTATTTTATTCAAGCAGCAAGCAAAACAAAACAAAATGACATTTCAAGGATAGCACACATCATGTGAAGAAGCAAAAACTTAGGTTCAACCGATACTAACCGGTAATTGTTAAAGAAGAAAGGTGGGATGCCTACCGGGGCATCCCCAAGCTTAGATGCTTGAGACTTCTTGAAATATTATCTTGGGGTGCCTTGGGCATCCCCAAGCTTGAGCTTTTGTGTCTCCTTAATTCCTTTCATATCACGGTTTCCTAAATCTCAAAAACTTCATCCACACAAATCTTGACAAGAACTCGTGAGATAAGTTAGTATAAACCAATGCAAAAACCTTATCATTCTCTACTGTAACAAATCACTAAAATTATTATTCAACATTGCATAGTAAATGCCTCTGCATATTTAATACTCATGTCCTCAAATATAATCATTAAACAAACAAACATATGCAAACAATGCAAACATAACAGCAATCTGCCAAAACAGTATAGTCTGTAAAGAATGCAAGATTCATCATACTTACCTAACTCCAAAAATTATGAGAAAAATACAACACCGTATAAGATTTATCAGAGCTCAATATTAAAAAAGTTCAATATTATATCATTCTCTGACTTTTCTAGGGAATTTTTGCAACAGCGGTAAACTTTCTGTTTTGAAACAACAACATGTATAGTTGCAAGATAAGCATGGTAAAGGCTATCCTTGACATTTTTATTGAAAATATAGATGCAAACATTATTCTAAATAACAGAAATCAAACACTAACAAAATAAAATGATGCTCCAAGAAAAACACATATCATGTGGTGAATAAAAATATAGCTCCAAGTAAAGTTACCGATGAACGAAGGCGAAAGAGGGGATGCCTTCCGGGGCATCCCCAAGCTTAGGCTCTTGGTTGTCCTTGTATATTACCTTGGGTGCCTTGGGAATACCCAAGCTTAGGCTCTTTCCACTCCTTATTCCATAGTCCATCGAGTCTTTACCCAAAACTTGAAAACTTCACAACACAAAACTCAACACAAAACTCGTAAGCTCCGTTAATACAAGAAAACAAACCACCACTTTAAGGTACTGTAATGAACTCATTATTTATTTATATTAGTGTTAAACCTACTGTATTACAACTTCTCTATGATTCATACCTTCCGATACTACTCATAGATTCATCAAAATAAGCAAACAACACAATGAAAACAGATTCTGTCAAAAACAGAACAGTCTCTAGTAATATGTATCATTCGAATACTTCTGTCACTCCAAAAAAATTTAAATAAATTGGTGGACCTGTGGAATGTTTCTATTAATAATCTTCAAAAAGAATCAACCTAAAATCACTCTCCAGTAAAAAATGGCAGCTAATCTCGTGAGCGCAAAACTTTCTGTTTTTTACAGCAAGATCACGTAGACTTCACCCAAGTCTTCCCAAAGGTTCCACTTGGCACAAGCACTAATTAAAACATAAAACCACATATAACCAGAGGCTAGATGAATTATTTATTACTAAACAGGAACAAAAAGCAAAGAACAAAAATAAAATTGGGTTGCCTCCCAACAAGCGCTAATGTTTAACGCCCCTAGCTAGGCATGATGATTTCAATGATGCTCACATAAAAGATAAGAATTGAAACATAAAGAGAGCATCATGAAGAATGTGACTATCATATTTAAGTATAACCCACTTCCTATGCATAGGGATTTTGTGAGAAAACAACTTATGGGAACAATAATCAACTAGCATAGGAAGGCAAAACAAGCATAACTTCAAGATTTTAAGCACATAAAGAGGAAACTTGATATTATTGCAATTCCTACAAGCATATGTTCCTCCCTCATAATAATTTTCAGTAGCATCATGAATGAATTCAACAATATAACCAGCACATAAAGTATTCTTTTCATGATCTACTTGCATAGAAAATTTACTACTCTCCACATAAGCAAATTTCTTCTCATGAATAGGAGGGGGAGCAAACTCAACAAAATAATTATCATGTGAGGCATAATCCAATTGAAAACTAAAATCATGATGGCAAGTGTCATGGTTATCATTATTATTTATAGCATACATGTCATCACAATAATCATCATAGATAGGAGGCATGCTTTCATCATAATAAATTTGCTCATCAAAACTTGGGGGACAAAAAATATCATATTCATCAAACATAGCATCCCCAAGCTTGTGGCTTTGAATATCATTAGAATCATGGGTACTCAAAGAATTCATACTAATAAAATTGCAATCATGCTCATCATTCAAAGATTTAGTGCCAAATATTTTATAGATTTCTTCTTCTAGCACTTGAGCACAATTTTCCTTTCCATCATTTTCACGAAAGATATTAAAAAGATGAAGCATATGAGAAAAACTCAATTCCATTTTTTTGTAGTTTTCTTTTATAGACTAAACTAGTGATAAAACAAGAAACAATAAGATTCGATTGCAAGATCTAAAGATATACCTTCAAGCACTCACCTCCCCGACAACGGCGCCAGAAAAGAGCTTGATGTCTACTACACAACCTTCTTCTTGTAGACGTTGTTGGGCCTCCAAGTGCAGATGGTCTCTCTCAAACAACCCTGCAACCAAATAACAAAGAGTCTCTTGTGTCCCCAACACACCCAATACAATGGTAAATTGTATAGGTGCACTAGTTCGGCGAAGAGATGGTGATACAAGTGCAATATGGATGGTAGATAAAGGTATTTGTAATCTGAAATTACAAAAACAACAAGGTAACAAGTAGCAAAAGTGAGCATAAACGGTATTTCAATGGTAGGAAACAAGGCCTAAGGTTCATACTTTCACTAGTGCAAGTTCTCTCAACAATAATAACATAATTGAATCATATAACTATCCCTCGACATGCAACAAAGAGTCACTCCAAAGTCACTAATAGCGGAGAACATATGGAGACATTATTGTAGGGTACGAAACCACCTCAAAGTTATCCTTTCTGATCTATCTATTCAAGAGTACGTAGTAAAATAACACGAAGCTATTCTTTTCGTTCGATCTATCATAGAGTTCATACTAGAATAACACCTTAAGACACAAATCAACCAAAACCCTAATGTCACCTAGATACTCCATTGTCACCTCAAGTATCCGTGGGCATGAGTATACGATATGCATCACACAATCTCAGATTCATCTATTCAACCAGCACAAAGTACTTCAAAGAGTGCCCCAAAGTTTCTACCAAAGAGTCAAGACGAAAACATGTGCCAACCCCTATGCATAAGTTCACAAGGTCACTGAACCCGCAAGTTGATCACCAAAACATACATCAAGTAGATCACGTGAATATCCCATTGTCACCATAGATAAGCACTGCAAAACATACATCAAGTGTTCTCAAATCCTTAAAGACTCAATCCGATAAGATAACTTCAAAGGGAAAACTCAATCCATTACAAGAGAGTAGAGGGGGAGAAACATCATAAGATCCAAATATAATAACAAAGCTCACGATACATCAAGATCGTGCCAAATCAAGAACACGAGAGAGAGAGAGAGAGATCAAACACATAGCTATTGGTACATACCCTCAGCCCCGAGGATGAACTAGTCCCTCCTCGTCATGGAGATCGCCGGGATGATGAAGATGGCCACCAGTGAGGGATCCCCCCTCCGGCAGGGTGCCAGAATAGGGTCCCGATTGGTTTTTGGTGGCTACAGAGGCTTGCAGCGGCGGAACTCCCGATCTATTGTGCTCGCCAATGTTTTTAGGGTATATGGACATATATAGGCGAAAGAAGTCAGTTAGGGGAGCCATGAGGGGCCCACGAGGGTGGGGGCGCGCCCAGAGGGGTAGGGCGCGCCTCCCTGCCTCGTGGCCACCTCGAAGCTTCCCTGACGTCTACTCCAAGTCTCCTGGATTGCTTCTGTTCCAAAAATAACTCTCGCAAAGGTTTCATTCCATTTGGACTCCCTTTGATATTCCTTTTCTGCGAAACACTGAAATAGGCAAAAAAAACAGCAATATGGGTTGGGCCTCGGGTTAATAGGTTAGTCCCAAAAATAATATAAAAGTCTATAATAAAGCCCATTAAACATCTAAAATAGATAATATAATAGCATGAATACTTCACAAATTATAGATACGTTGGAGACGTATCACGGCAGCCAAAACTTTAGTCCCACTTTGCTTGCTCAGAGGGGCTCGGAGTGGTTTATAAGCGCCGTTGCGCCAGCCACTTCAAGCTCGTCTCAACTGCAGGCCTACTGGCCTAAACTTGTCTATCTGCCTATGGACCTACTGGGCCTTCAGCGGGCCTGAATCTTGGCCCAACACACTAGTTGGATTTCTAGTCGTATTCAGGTCGTGGTGGCTGAGTAGGTGAATTTTTTTCTTCAGTTTTTTGTTTTATTTTTTCTTTATTTATTTTTTGTTTCTACTGACAGTTTTTCAGTGATTATTTTTACTTTTAGGTCACAAAAATTATAAACTTTCTGATAGTACCATTAGTTTCCAAATTTGAATAGTTGAAATTTGAATTTTTTGAAATTTGTGTGAATCACTAGTTTGTGAATAACTTTACTATAAAAAAAGATTTTTGAGTGATTCTTTTTCCTCCTATTTAATATTACTGTGTTTTATCATTATATTCAATTTGGTAATTTTTAGGTTATTTTAAATGTCTACTCTAATCAAAGACAGATTTGGTTATTTTAGTTTGCTATTAAAGTTTCTAACAAAAAATTTCTTTATGAAAATTCTTTTTTCTATTATTGTTTTGAACAGAAAATGCTTTGATAATTTTAGTTGCATAAATTTTATATAATTTTAGTTTCAAAAATACTAGGGGTTTATAAAAGCTTTTTAGTTGATTCCTTTTGCTATAAAGTTTTATAAAAGCTTTTTAGTTGATTCTTTTTGTTATTGAAGAATATTATAGTTTTGTTTTAGTTGACCATAACAGAATATTTTTATTGACTATTTTTAGTTCATTCTTTTTGCTATTAGTTCATTCTTTTAGCTAAATGACCCTGAAATTGAAAATCAGTACAATGAACTTTGAAAAGGTTGAAAGTTGGCATGGTATCATCATTTCACCCACATAGCATGTGCTAAAAAGTTGAGAGGGTTACGGCAAAAAGTGGATGCACTTCGTGTACAAAATGGACAATCTCTTTCGAAGTATCAGGGTTTCAGACGAAAACTCATCTGTTACAAAGGGATTTCATTTTTTGAACTTATTTGAACTCCAGACTTTTTGTGTGTTCAAAATGCACCATTCAAAGCCACATCATCAATTTTCAACCCTTTCTGACTTCATTTGGTATTTTTCATGCATTTACTGATTTTTTTTGAGCTAAATGACCCCAAATTTGAACTGAAAAGGTTGAAAGTTGGCATGATATCATCATTTCACCCACATAGCATGTTATAAAAAGTTGAGAGGGTTACAGCAAAAATTGGATGCACTTCGTGTACAAAATGGACAATCTCTTTCGAAGTATCAAGGTTTCGGACGAAAACTGATCTATTACAAAGGTATTTTATTATTTGAACTCCAGACTTTTTGTGTGTTCAAAATGAACCATTCAGAGCCACATCATCAATTTTCAACCCTTTCTGACTTCATATGGTATTTTTCATGCATTTACTGATTTTTTTTAAAGCTAAATGACCCTGAAATTGAAAAGCACTACAAATGAACTCTAAAAGGTTGAAAGTTGGCATGTTATCATCATTTCACCCACATAGCATGTTATAAAAAGTTGAGAGGGTTACCGCAAAAACTGGATGCACTTCGTGTACAAAATGGACAATCTCTTTTGAAGTATCAGGGTTTCATACGAAAACTCATCTGTTACAAAAGGCATTTCATTTCTTCACATGTAACTGTAGTGATATTCTAGATCAAAGGCATCATCATAATAGTTGTGGAGAGAAAGTCTTCACTTTTTCTTCGCTTGTGTCCTTTGGTTATTGTGTCATAACCATGGATAATCTTCATCATTTAACAGGGAGCTTGGGCCAGCCTTGACTTTGAAGGGAGGAATTGCATGAAACTTTTCATAATCTTCAGACATGTCCGTCTTGCCCTCCAATCCCATGATGTCTCTTTTTCCTGAAAGAACTATGTGGCGCTTTGGCTCATCGTATGATGTATTCACTTCCTTATCTTTTCTTTTTCTCGGTTTGGTAGACATGTCCTTCACATAGAAAACCTGCGCCACATCATTGACTAGGACGAATGGTTCGTCTGTGTACCCAAGATTGTTCAAATCCACTGTTGTCATTCCGTACTTTGGGTCTACCTGTACCCCGCCTCCTGGCCGATTGACTCATTTGCATTGAAACAAAGGGACCTTAAAATCATGTCCATAGTCAAGTTCCCATATGTCCACTATGTAACCATAATATGTGTCCTTTCCCCTCTTGGTTGCTGCATCAAAGCAGACACCACTGTTTTGGTTGGTGCTCATTTGATCTTGGGCGATCGTGTAAAATGTATTCCCATTTATCTCATACTCTTTGTAAGTAAATACAGTCGAAGATGGTCCCCTGACCAATGAGTACAACTCATCGGAAATAGTGTTGTCACCCATGAGACGTGTTCGCACCCAACTGCCGAAAGTCCTGACGTGTTCACATGTAATCCAATCGTCACACTGCTCCGGGTGTTTGGAGCGCAGAATATTCTTGTGTTCATCGACATACGGGGTCACTAAGGTAGAATTCTATAGAACTGTGTATTGTGCTTCAGACCAAGAATGCATGTCCCTACATATTATTGAGTCTGCTCCTAGCGTGCCTTTTCCAGCCAGTCTTCCCTCATACCGCGATTGAGGGAGACCAATCTTCTTAAGGTCAGGAATGAAGTCAACACAAAACCCAATGACAACCTCTGTTTGATGGCCCACGGAGATGCTTCCTTCTGGCCTAGCGCAGTTATGAACATATTTTATTAGGACTCCAATGAACCTCTCAAAGGGGAACATATTGTGTAGAAATACAGGGCCCAGAATGACAATCTCGTCGACTAGATGAACTAGGACGTGCGTCATGATATTGAAGAAGGATGGTGAGAACACCAGCTCGAAACTAACAAGTCATTGCGCCACATCACTCCTTAACCTTGGTAGGATTTCTGGATTGATCACCTTCTGAGAGATTGCATTGAGGAATGCACATAGCTTCACAATGGCTAATCGAATGTTTTCCGGTAGAAGCCCCCTCAATGCAACTGGAAGTAGTTGCGTCATAATCACATGACAGTCATGAGACTTTAGGTTCTCAAACTTTTTCTCTGCCATATTTATTGTTCCATTTATATTCGACGAGAAGCCAGACAGGACCTTCATACTGAGCAGACATTCAAAGAAGATTTCCTTCTCTTCTTTGGTAAGAGCGTAGCTGGCAGTACCTTCATATTGCTTTGGAGGCATGCCATATTTTTTGTGCACATGTTGCTGGTCCTGTCGTGCCTCCGTTGTTTCTTTTGTCTTCCCATACACGCCCAAGAAGCCTAGCAGGTTCACGCAAATATTCTTTGTCACGTGCATCACGTCGATTGCAGAGCGGACCTCTAGGTCTTTCCAATAGGGTAGGTCCCAAAATATAGATTTCTTCTTCCACATGGGTGCACATCCCTCAACGTCATTCGGAACAGATAGTCCGCCGGGACCCTTTCCAAAGATTACATGTAAATCATTGACCATAGCAAGTATGTGATCACCAGTTCAGATGGCGGGGTTCTTCCGGTGATCTGCCTCGCCTTTGAAATGCTTGCCTTTCTTTCTACATTGATGGCTGGTCAGAAGAAATCGACGATGGCCCAGATACACATTCTTCCTGCATTTTTCCAAATATATACTTTTGGTGTCATCTAAACAGTGCGTGCATGCATGGTACCCTTGTTTGTCTGTCCTGAAAGGTTACTGAGAGCAGGCCAATCATTGGTGGTTACAAACAACAACGCAGTAGGTCAAATTCCTGGTGTTTGTGCTCATCTCACACACATACACCATTTCCATTACACAGTTGTCAACTAATGGCCTTAGGTACACATCAATGTCGTTACCGGGTTGCTTAGGGCCTTGGATGAGAACTAGCATCATAATGAACTTTCGCTTCAAGCACATCCAAGGTGGAAGGTTGTAGATATATAGAGTCACGGGCCAGGTGCTATGATTGCTGCTCTGCTCCCCAAAAGGATTAATGCCATCTACACTTAAACCAAACCATACGTTCCTTGCGTCACCTGTAAAGTCCCCCCACTTTCTGTTGATTTTTCTCCACTGCGACCCGTCAGCGGGTGCTCTCAACTTCCCATATTTCTTATGGTCTTCTTGGTGCCATTGAGTTAACTTGGCACGCTCTTTGTTTCTAAACAAACGTTTCAACCATGGTATTATAGGAGCATACCACATCACCTTGGCAGGAACCCTCTTCCTGGGGCGCTCGCCATCAACATCACCAGAGTCATCTCGTCTGATCTTATACCGCAATGCATAGCATACCGGGCATGCGTTTAAATCCTCATACGCACCGCGGTAGAGGATCCGGTCATTAGGGCATGCATCTATCTTATGCACCCCCAATCCTAGAGGGCGTACAATCTTCTTTGCTGCGTATGTACTGTCGGGAAATTCGTTATCCTTTAGAAGCTTCTTCTTTAATATTTTCAATAGCTTCTCAAATCCTTTGTCAGGTACACCATTCTCTGCCTTCCACTATAGCAATTCGAGTGGGGTACCGAGCTTTGTGTTGCCACCTTCGCAATTGGGGTACAACCTTTTTTTGTGATCCTCTAACATGCGATCGAACTTCAACTTCTCCTTTTCACTTTCGCATTGTCTCTTTGCATCAACAATGTCCCATCAAAGATCATCATCGGGCACATCATCTGGTTCCTCTCGATCTTCATCAGCTTCCCCTATTGCAGCATCACCATATTTAGGGGCACATAGTTGTCATCATCCTCCTCTTCTTCGTTGTCTTCCATCATAACTCCTCTTTCTCCGTGTTTGGTCCAAACATTATAGTGTGGCATGAAATCCTTCATAAGCAGGTGGGTGTGAAGAATTTTCCGGTAAGAGTAAGACTTTGTATTCCCACATATAGGGCATGGACAACACATAAAACCATTCTATTTGTTTGCCTCAGCCACTTCAAGAAAATTATGCACGCCCTTAATATACTCAGAGGTGCGTCTGTTACCGTACATTCATTGCCGATTCAACTGCGTGCATTATATATAATTAAGTGTGTCAAAAACCACTACAGAACATCATGAAGACAGAAGTGACCAAATTAATAGAAGTCCATCATCACATTAAAACCAAAATACATACATAGTTCTCATTGAACAACATATAGCTCTCCAGAGCATATAATTAAACCATACATTGAAACTATCTAAAACATTTCAATGCAACAACAAATGCGATCATAATCGCAACTAAGATAACAATTGATCCAACGGCATAATGATACCAAGCCTCAGTATGAATGACATATTTTCTAATCTTTCTAATCTTCAAGCGCATTGCATCCATCTTGATCTTGTGATTATCGACGACATCCGCAACATGCAACTCCCATATCATCTTCTCCTTCTCATTTTTAAAAATTTTCCTTCAAGTAATTGTTTTCTTCTTCAACTAAAGTTAACCTCTCGACAATAGGGTCGGTTAGAATTTTCGGTTCACATACCTCCTAGATAAAAAAATCTATGTCACGTTGGTCAACATAGTAGTCATAAACACTAAATGAAATAAATAGTTATAAAAGATAATATAACACATCCGAATCATAGTCAGGACGAGGGCCGACGGAGGCGGATACCAAAACCATCGCACTATATAATAACAAACAATAATAAAAGTAAGAAAATTACACAAGTATCTATCTAAATCATACAAGTAAGAACTTTTTTCTTTTAAAAAGAAGATAAGAAGAAGAGGCTAACCACGGTGGTGCCAGCGACGAGATCGGCGCGGGCGATCAACGATGGTGACGGGGACGGGACAGGACGGATCACCAAAACTAGACAAATCTTGAGGAAAATGGAGCTTGGACAAGGAGCTTCGAGAGGAGAAAGCTTAAGTGTGGCTCATGCATTTCATCGAACACCTCATGTTCATAGAAGGTGAGCTAGAGCACAACACACCTCTCACACACCTCTCCCAAAAAACAGAGCAGTGAGCTGAGCTGAGCGCGCGGGCACTATATATAGGCTTCTCTTTAATACCGGTTTGTGGCTAGAACCAGGACTAAAGGACCTCATTTGGTCCCGATTCCAGTCACCAACTGGGATCAATGGTTATGGGCCAGGAGCGAGGCCCATTGGTCCTGGTTCGTGTCTGGAACCGGGACCAAAGGGGCCAGACAAACCGGGACCAATGACCCCGAGGCCCGGCCGCCCCCCTGGCCTCACAAAGCAGGACCGATGCCCCATGGGTTCCGGTTCGTGAGTGAACCGGGATTAATGGGCTTACCTGGCCTAGACCAAAGCCATGTTTTCTACTAGTGTTTTTACTTTCTCTCGATCCTCTCTCGATTTCTTCGAAACTATTCGTCAGTATGGACCCGAAACACGTCCTTATTTCTCTTTCTGGAGGGAAATTAAACGGCAATCACAACCTGTAATAAATAAACTGCTAATAGCAACCGTCTTGTCGTTTGCACGCGTCGCTTGTAACAATATAAATAGACATCACCAATAAAGATTTGGACTGCTGGTTCATTTTTACTTTCTCTTGATCCTCTCTCGATTTCTTCTAAACAGCTCGTTTCGTATGGACCCGAACCACGTCCTTTAATTCTCTTTCCGGAGCGACATTAAACGGCAATCGCAACTTATAATAAATAAACTGCTAATAGCAACCGTCGCGTCGTTTGCACGCGTCGCTTGTAACACTATAAATAGACATCATCAGTAAAGATTTGGACTGCTGGTTCAATTTTACTTTCTCTCAATTCTCTCTCAATTTCTTCTAAACAGTTCGTTGGTATGGACCCGAAACACGTCCTTTAATTCTTTTTCCGGAGCGAAATTAAAATGGCAGGCAATCGCGACTTGTAATAAATAAATAAACTGCTAAGTCGGCGGTTTGGAAAACGAAATCTGGAGAGACGCCAAGATTGATGGATGCGCAGATTGAAAGGTGGTTTGGCGTATTTCCTAGGATTTCACGGCCAGAGAGCCATGCACACACACGTATCCAAGATGTAGTGTATATATATATATTTGCTTTGGATCCATTCTGATCTCTAGTGGGGTACTACTATATAGGACGTACGGATTAGCAGCATTGACCAGTCCGTTGTTTATTTACTACTAGTGCACAAATTAAAGCAAGGAATCCGGGCTCGCACGAGCAGAAGCGCAAGCGGACTCCTCGTGCTGCTGAAACTGAAAGGGTATACTGGAAGTAGACGGGCAGATGATCACCCACCCGCGGGAGGGAGGTCTCTTCTCTTGAGTGGGATCATCACCAGCACGGCACGGCACACACCCGCGCGGAGTGCATAAACATCTAGTACGCGCACGTAGCTTAAACTCGGTAGGCATATGCTTGCAGACCCTCTGCACCGCCGGTCTCGCCATGAGCATCTCCCACCAGGCCTTCACCTTAGGGTACTCATCAAACACCTTGGCGTACGGAGTGGTCATGAAGTAGAAGGTGAATGGGATGTGGTTCAGATCGGCGAAGCTGATGGAGTCCCCGGCCAAGTACCTGCTCTTCTCCAGCCGGGCCTCGTAGATCCCCAGCACACCCCTCAGCCGCTCCAGGCTCTCGTCCACGACGGTCTGGTTCGGCGCCGCGCCACCGCCAGGGATGATGAAGGGAATGATGATGCACTCGAACACCACGGGCGAGATGGCCGGGTAGTACTGCTGGGCCTCCACCTCCGTCCACACGTCCACCATTGCTAATTCTTCGATTCCGCTGTTTTCTCCGAGGAGGTCCAGGCCGGCTGTCCCCCCGTACTTGCGGAGGATGTACTTCGCGATGGCGCGCGACTCTGCACTCACTCATCGATTTGTTAGATTAGAGAAACCAACCAATGGATTTTTAACATGATACTCCTAGACAGGAATGATTCGTGTGTACTGATGTGTGTACTGATGTGTAATGATTCGCCATCTTGGAACCCAGGCATCTTCGCAAACGGCTGCAAGTAGCATCTCTGTCAGAAATCATCACCTGAACCTGATACGGTGACCCATCGACGAATTGCCGTCTGCTTACGTTTAGCTGGACGTGTTGGGGCCTCTTGTGCTCGCCGGCGACGAAGTCGACGGGCACGAGCTCGTACTCGGCGCCCACCTCCTCCAGGAAGAGCAGCACCCGTGCGACGTTTGTCAACATCGGGTGCCCGAACACCTTCACCGGAGACATGTTTGTCCGTGAACTTCACGTTATGGATGCTCTATAGGCAGGAGAGGGCAGATACTGGAGCAAGACTCTGCTCTGCTCTGTAGCGTGTGTGTGTGTGGGGGGGGGTGGGGGAGGCCTTGGATGTTGATCTCCATTTATACACAGAGCAGGGTCTCCTTTTGCTTATCTTGTAAGACCTGGTGATTTCTATTAGTGGAAATCTTCTTTCAAAAGAATTACTAGAAATCGGAGAGAAAAGCTCTCTTTTATCGGGAAAAAACACAGAGCAAGGAGCACCACACCCGCGTGGCCCAAGGAAATAACAAGGCTTCAGGACTGACCGCTCTGAATATTGTAGGACTTTTTAGGTAGTGTCTAGATCTGCTTTATTTCATTTTTGCCAAAAAATATATGAAATGATGACTGCCAAATGAGCTCTTAATAAATCATTTAAACCGGGTAAGTACTGTAATCATCTTTGTTAGTTTATCGCATACTCCCTCTTAAATTATCCCACGGGAGAGATCACGAGCACTTTGAAAAGTTGTTCCGGATTTTTAGGGATAAGCACATGTATACTGTTATTACAAATCTAGACTCCTAGGCATATTCCTTGTTCTAGAAATTGTGGATCGCTGATGGCAGCGATGACAACAAAGGCAGCCTGACTTTTCTTGCCATCCCATCCTTGGATACATGCCGGGCGGCTGCAGCCGTGGCGGACTGGCGGGGACACAGCGAAAGCGAGGAGAGGCGGCAGCAGCTTCTGGTCCAGCATCAACCACGACGACAATAGCTGAAGGAAAATATAGAAGGTCTCATCTGCTCCTCATGTGGTCACGGTGCATCTTCGTGTAACATCGCCGCCGGCGGCTATGACCGGCTACGATATACGACGACAACAAGATGACTTCATATGGCAACCCATGCGGTCTTGCCTGACCGGAGACGACGACACTTGAGGTTCATCATCCCATCCTTTATTTTCTTTCAGGGGTTTCACCATCTCATCGTTGAGGTATATTCTCACGCATGCATTACTTTTATGCATGTAGTTCCTCGTACTAATTTATCTTCCATTGTTCATTAATTTATTTATCTTCCACTGACTATGGCGTATGGCAGTGTAATCTATGCACACCACGGTGACCAAGATCCATGGACACCTGGGCCCGTGCTAGCTGGTCTGTCGTCCGCATATCTATCGGTGCCAGCACCACGTACCCACGATCGGCTACACCTATCCTGCATCGACATCGCGGACGGCTGTGATTTTTACGACGTCCAGAACATACCTAAGGTGGATTAAAGATGATAAAAATGGTCATAGTGGGGATAACATAAGTAGTATCATGCACTTGGGACTCGCAAACATGCTTATGTGGTAAGCAATTAAAGAAGATAGAGATGGTTATAGTAACATAGATAGATACTGTAACATAATAAATGTTATGCTACTATGTGTCATACATGACAATAAATGAAACCACCTATGATATTACTCTATGATACTATGCACTATGGATGTAGTATCATACACTAGTATCATATGCATGATACTAGTATATGATACTTCCCATTATGAGCAGCCTAAATCAACTTGCAATTATTAGGTCGCTAGCAGTTGGCCCATTGATTTAACAAGTGTAGGCGACATACAGTATCACTTTAGCAAGTGGAAAGGTCAAAGAGATTTTCCATGCATGGCGGCTATCCAGCTGCCGACATATTCCAACATGGAAGATTCTTCGCTAGCTCTACCAGGCCACGATATTTCAACGCGGGAAGATAATCATGTCCGCATAACTTATTCGAGGCTTGGGACAGATGGTAGCATAGGAAGGAATGTGCCCTCTCGTTTTCTCGAAAACACTAAGGGTGGGTATATGCATATCTTATTAACTAAAAAATAGAAAAATGCCTCAAATTCAAAATCAACAAGTAATTGTACATTCCGATATAATTTTCATTGTCACTCAATTGAATAATTTTTCAGTATCGATGGAAATGTATTTTTTTTAATCTTTGTTCTCATTCAGTTGAATGCTACAAGTTCCGAGAGTTAAGCTTGCCAACGATAAATCATTTTCCAACTTGCCAACGCCTTGCATGTTCTATAAAAAAATCAACTTGCATGCTATTATTACGTCGCTAGCAGTTGGCCCATTGGTAAGCGACACACTAAGAATACTAGGCCCGTAAGGGTTCGAATTTTCTGGTTTTTTCAAAAAAAAATTACCACCCCTGAGAAAATGACACGTGTTGCTGGGGCTTTCCTTGCCGTTCCTACTTAGCTACCTAGCATCTTGCAGGGTCTTTTTTACCACGTCTTTCTTTCTATTGAATGCCCATGAAGGGTCACGTCAGTTTCCTGTCATGTCACGTCAGTTTCCTTTCATGTGTTTTTATTGTACGTGTCCATAGCTGGTTCCTTCATTTGCCACGTTACAATTTTTACATCAGTTTCAGTTTTTTTTACTATGGAAGATGGGTCCGGTCGCGACACGTACTTCTCTCTAGAAAACTCCAGTTCAATCTCATGTCCCCTCCACTGCTGTTGTAGATCTATAATTTGTCCTACACTGTTTGAGCGACACGTTTTCTCTGTGTGTGCAGTACATCCTACAGCGACCTTCCTTTGTTTTCTCTTTAATATTTGTTTGGTTGTGTGATGCATGCATATGTCTTGGTCCAGTTCACGTGAGCTTTTCCGATGGTCTTCTAGATTTTCCGCGATTGCTGCATGGGCCATGCATGTCGCCACGTTTGCCAGTTTACTGATGGACACGTTGCCTTCTAGGGTTTTCTGGTGGGCTTCATCTTTGTTTTTTCTTTGCTTTTGGCTGCCTATAAGTAATTGGCCTGGTGTTGGTTCACCGTCTCTGCAAGAAATCATCCAACCCTCTATCCCAACCCAGCACTATGCCGCCGCCGCCCCCTATCCTCTTTCTCTATACGGGCGCGCAGCCTCATCCTCCCCCAACCTGGTCGCCGGCAGCCCCTGCGTCAGGCCCTCTGTTCCCCCCAGCGAGGCCGAGATGGTAGCACGGCGCGCAGCCCCATCCTCCCCAGCCTGGTCGCCGGCCAGCCCCTAGCGCTAGGCCCTCCGTTTATCGGTGGCGGTGTTGGCGTTGAAGGATGGGGCGATGATGCCGTCGGACTCTTGGAAAAGCAACGCAGGCAGAGGAAGAGCACGCGCCCCGGCGTCGGAGGAGGCTTGGCAGGAGATGGTTGTTCTGCTGCAGGTACGTGAACGGGGTGGCTAGGTTGACAAGCTGGCCTCCTCCGGCATCCTCTCTTCGCCCCGCTCCGGCTCCAGCCCCTCGCTTGCCGCCTCCTGCGACGCCGATGTTGAGCTCTCTTGCGAGGTGTTCTATCAATTGACCAAACTAAGCCAAGTCTGAGTACGGACGATGGTCATGTACTTTCCTTCTTCAAGTACTCCTCCTCCTCGGTGTTCTCCTCCGCAGGCGTGTTCCGCCCGAGCCAGGAGTTCGTCGAGCGCGGCCTCCCCCAACGGGGAGTTCTACATCTGGCAGTGGCGCGTTGGCGTGCCGCACGACGCTGGGATGTACTTGTGGATGGACGGGTGGATGTACGAGGGGGAGTGGTGGCACGGGCCGGGGCAAGTTCTCCTGGCCGTCGGGCCGGGAGTCACCTTAGAGGGCGAGTTCAAGGACGGCTTCATGGATGGCGACGACACCTACACCGCCGCCGCCGGGGATAGGTACAAGGGCTCCTGGTCCATGAAACTTAAGCACGGCAACGACAGGAAGAACTACGTCAACGGCGACCAGTAAGACGGCGAGTGGCACTCCGGGCTACAAGACGGCGCCGACCGCTACATCTTGTGCTCAGCCCTGCAGGCTGCAGCATAGAGAATTCTCTTGTGTATTCAGTTCGGTTAGGTTCAGTTAAGTTGAGTTGAGTGGAGGCATGCAGCTGTTGTCGGCAGGCCTTGTTCTTCTGGTTCTCGTCCCACGCCTTCACCGACGACAACTTCCGATTCATCTCCACCTTCACAAGCACCACGTCTATACGCGAGTTCATTCATTTCGTGTGTTTTTGTATTCATACCAAACAAATTAAAACTGAAAATCTGCAAACCAAATTCACCGAAACTTGAAGCAGAGGATGGACTACATGATGTACGTAGCTTTGTAAGTTTCTGAACCTGGAGTTGTTGTTGGCGCTGGGGCTCCATCAGCAGCAGCAAGACGGATCGATCGATTAGAGTTAGCAACTTAGCATAGCACCAAACTGATGCCGGAGTGATATATCCATGTCTGAACGTTTGTAAACACTGCCACTACCATTCTAGAGTCACCCTGGTGGACGACGCGCGTAGGAGCGTGAGGACGGCGGGGAGAGCGGGGCGCTTCTGCCGCCGTCGTCCCGGGCGCCACACATCGCCAAGTGGGTGTCCCCGCGGCAGGCCAAGCAGCAGGAGGAGACCATCGTAATTGACGCAAGCACTAGGAGCTCCTACTCAACTTGCAGCTCGGGATCAGGTGGGTTGCTTCGGTCATCTCCCTTCGTCAGCGAGTCTGAATTACGATGTGTTCAAGGAATATAGTCAAGACTAAAATATTTGCATTTGCTTTCAGTACCTTTGCTCCACACAGAGTTATAGGAATATAGTAAAGACTAAAATGTGTGTTCATCTGGAAGCCTATATAGACGCTAAACAATATTTTAGTGTGTCATCACCTGCATAGACTTTTCTCCCGTAATAGTGTGCTTCCAGTTTGTTGGTTCATGGACGGTCAGATGGTTGCAGCGTACCACCTGCTTCGCTGGATCGACTTGAATAGATTGGCTGTTGATGATATGTCTTTTAGGACCAGCAGCAGTGGTTTGATTCAGATGTAAATCTCACTATCGCTACATCAGGGTCAATATGTTAGGTCTAAGAAGAGAAGCAAAGCTTCGTCCTTCCATTACCCACTATCACTATATAAAGTGGATCACTTATGCATGTATCAATTAGATTATCTTTTTTTGTATGAACTACTTTACCACGAATTGAATCTTGGAACGACTTACGAAATATTAAAAAAAACTAAATAGCTTATCAATTCTTTTGGCGCGGCGTGCCGCCGCGCACTATTCGCTATCACTTACCATGGCTCTAAATTTTCCTGTTTGATGCTTGTGGCCTTAATAGCAAGAGAGACTTTCCACGGCTCTGGCTCTCACCAGCTAGCGAGATATTTATTAGGATTAATTTGTAATTAGGGGAAAATCTCTCCTCTTACCCAAACCGTCGTGCGGTTTGTCCCGCACAGACGCCTCTTGCTCCTGCCCTATGGAACCGACGCCTCCCTTCGCTCGCGACTCTCCAGATAGTATAAGTAGCGCATGTAACCATCAATCGATACAGAGATTTCACTTTCGATCTCAAACACGTTATCACACACGTAGAACAGCCAGCGCGAGCAAAAAAAGGCAAGAGAGAAAGGAGAAGAGAGGATGCACTCGCCGCCGGTGAGATGACAAGCCTCGTCTCCTTCCTCCGTCTGATCCGCGAGGACGGTCGCCGCTACCGCCTCGTTGCCCTTCGCCGCCATGGAGTCGGGGGCCTCCGCCGTTTCCATCGTTAGATGTAAGCCATCCGACGGTTCGGCCGCAGCGCCGCTGGACGTGGCGCCTCTGGCAACCATCGCGCCGCTCCCAACCACCGCGCCGCTGGACGCGCCCGTCGCGGTGCTCACCACGCCCCTGGAAACGGTCCATATGCTCCTGGACGCGCCCACTGCGGTGAACATGTTTTTGCGATTGAGATCATCTTCTCTCGCATATCAAACTTGCAAATTTTTGAATATTTCTCCCTCCTTATATATGAATTGTAGCATACACAAGGTAATGGCAATGTAGCCTATTACTGTGAGATCTAAGTGATCTTCAATGTGTTATGTTTACACAATTGAGGTTGAGAATTTTTCAAGTTTTACACTTGAGCATCAATTTTTTGCGTTCTTATTACAGAACCATGATGGTTTTAATTTACCACCCGTGAATTAATTATCTCTGGTTCCTCATGTAGGCAAAGATGACTGCCAAAGAGTTTGAGGAGCTTGCCCTCAATGGCCACAGCTATCCTACATGGGCTATGGACATCAAGATCAGTCTTGCATCTCATGGGATTGCACGTGCAATCCATCCCCCTGAGACTCCTCTCCCGGCTGGAGCCACGCCGCTGACAGAATAGCAGAACTATGTTGCTTTATTCATCATAAGGCATCATATTCACCCAGATCTCAAGTCTGAGTATTTACAGGAGGAATCTCCTAGTACTCTGTTTTGGCCCTCAAAACGAGGTATGAACAGCAAAAGGCAGTAGTCCTGCCAGAAGCACTCCATGATTGGATTCATCTCCGTCTTCAGGATTTGAAGTCCACCGGAGAGTACAATCATGTTGTTCATAATATATGTTCCAAACTACGCTTTTGTGAGAAGGAACCTACTAAGGGGGAGAAGATAGAGAAAACTTTGTCTACTATGCTCCCTTCAGATAGAATCCTCCAACAGCAATATCGTGCTCGAAACTACACTGTCTATTCCGAGCTTATTCACATGTTACTTCAGGCTGAAAAGCATGATGAGCTACTCGCTAAGAATGGCTTTCAGCGCCCAGTTGGGGCACAACCTTTACCTGAAGTCCATCTGAATGTTGCAAATAGACAGAAGTTTAATGGTACCTTTCGGGGTAAACATTCCAATTTTGAGCATAAGCGAAAACACAATGGGAACAGGAGATCTAGATACCCAGGAAAGGGAAATGGCACTTCAAAGCCCATCGTTGATTAATCTAAGCTTTGCAACAAGTGTGGATGCTACACGCATTCTACTGAAAAGTGCACAATGCCCAAGCATCTGCTTATGTTGTACCCACAATCTCAAGGACGCAAAGCACCTCAAGGGAAAAGTTTGAAGCCAACTTTAACCTTCATCCGGATAGCGCAAAAGGAGCTGGTGGTTCGCACGATGTTCCTCCTGGACCGAGCAACGCCGTGGTTCCTTATCTGCCTGAGGATACTGCTAAAATGGAGAACACGTTGATTGAGTACACCGCAAACAATGTGTTTGGCGACTTCGACTAGTCCCTCAATCTCCTTAGTGATCTACCTAATTATGTCCATTTGTGATGATTGTAATAAGAACAAGTTTGTTGTTGTCTTTATATTGTATTGTATTAGCACATTTGATACAATAAAGATTGTATTCTATATATTACTATGAGGTTTTTCTTATTGAAAATTCTTTGTTTTATATAGTTTTCTATGGGGACAATCCGATGGAAGAGGAATTATGCCTTGTGGACAGTGGTACCACAAACTCCATACCGAGGGAGATGAAATATCTCCAAACTCTGAAAAAGATGAATGGTGATATTCTAACTATTGTTGGACGCGATACAGTGATTGTTGGTACTGGACGTGCCATATTCACCCTCCCAAGTGGTACACAAGTGATAATTGAGGATGCTTTATTGTATCCCGATTCTTCACGCGCCCTGATCAGTTATCGAGATATCCGTAAAAAAGGTTTTCACATTGAAACCCATGAAGACAACAAAGAGAGCTATCTACTCTTTACCAAAGATCACGGATATGGCAAAAAGGTACATGAGAAAATTCCTTCTCTATCGTCTGGTTTGTACTATACGTACATCAAACCCGTAGAACATGTTGCATACAAAGTAATTTTTCAGAATGTTAATGCATTCCAAACCTGGCATGATCGCCTAGACCATCCCGGGATAGGGATGATGAGAAAAATTACTAGCAATTCCATTGGTCATAATTTGCTTGAGTCAAAATTTCCTCAATCTTCTGATTTTGTGTGCACATCTTGTGCCACGGGAAAGCTAATTTTGAGGCCATCACACCTCAAAATACAAGCCGAACCACTTCAGTTCTTTGAACTTATTCAAGGAAACATTTGTGGCCCCATTCAGCCATTATCTAGACCTTTCCAGTATTTCATGGTTCTGATTGACGCATCTACACGATGGTCACATGTGTGTCTTCTATCCACACGAAACCATGCATTTGCCAAGATAATGAGGCAAGTCATTAAGTTGCAAGCCCATTATCCTGATAGTCGAATTAAGTCAATTCGAATGGACAATGCTACAGAATTCTCCTCACATGCTTTCAATGATTATTGCATGGCTTTGGGGATTGAAGTTTAGCACTCTGTTCCATATGTCCATAAACAAAATGTTTTGGTTGAAGCATTCATTAAGAGGATCAAACTCATTGCAAGACCTTTGTTGACGAATTGCAACTTGCCAACCTCTTGTTGGGGTCACGCTATTTTACATGTTGTTGACTTGATACAATTGAGGCCAACTGCATATCACAGTTCTTCCCTTCTGGAATTGGTGCGTGGAAATCCTCCTAGCATTTCCCATCTGCGTAAGTTCGGATGTGCTGCATACATCCCTATCTCACCACCACAATGGACATCTATGGGCCCACACAGGAAGTTGGGGATTTATGTGGGGTACAAATCGCCATCGATTATCAAGTACCTGGAACCCTGACTGGGGATCTGTTCACAGCCCGTCACGCTGATTGCATATTTAATGAGGAACATTTTCCGGCATTAGGGGGAGATTTCAAGTACCAGAAAGAATGCCCAGAAATTGATTGGAATGCTCATGCCATTTCATCCTCTGATCCACGTACCCATGAGACTGAACTTCAAGTTCGGAAGATCATTAATTTGCAACATCTTGCAAATAATCTGCTAGATTCATTTACTAATCTGAAAGGTGTTACAAAATCCTTAAATCCGTCCAGAAACGCGCAAGAGTGGAGGTACCAATAAAAACCACTCAACTCCCTATTCCTAAAAAGAGGGGGGGTAGTATGGCCTCTGGCCTGGAGCATGCTTCTAGAAAGCAGCAAAGGAAATCGAGGAGAAAAACCTCAGAGTCAGTAAATGCAGGTCAACTCAACGTTGACAAACACCTGATGGGTAGTATACACCAAGTGGAAGGGCAACCTCCACAACACAGTTACAGTGTGCACAAACTGACTGGGACATCGGAACACCCAGACTCCATCGTATTGGGAAATCACGAAGAGTCACTAGGGGTGCAGGAAATTTCCATCAACTATGATGATTCTAGAGAATCATTTGACCGTAAGACTACGACTGTTGACATATATTTTGCTGAAAACATTGCAGATACCCTTCTCACTGATCATGATCCAATGTCTATCATTGAGTGCCAAAAGCGCTCCGACTGGCCTAAGTGAAAGGATGCAATCCAAGCAGAAATTGCCTCGCTTAACAAAAGAAAGGTATTCACTGAAGCAATACCGACACCTCCCAGTGTTTTCCCTGTGGGATTCAAATGGGTTTTTCTCCGAAAATGGAACGAGAACAATGAGGTGGTGAGATATAAAGCAAGGCTCTTAGCACAAGGTTTCACGGAGAAACCCGACATTGATTTCACTGAAACATATTCTTCAGTAATGAGTGCAACCACTTTCCGATATCTTATATCCTTGGCAGTGCAAAATCGTCTATCTATGCAGTTGATGGACGTCGTGACCGCATATCTTTCTAGATTCGGACATATATATATGAAGGTTCCTGATGGAATCTCTGTCCCGAATAAAAATGCAAAACGCAACATGTATTGTGTAAAGCTAAATAAGTCATTATATGGCTT
The DNA here is from genome assembly GCF_018294505.1 of Triticum aestivum. Taxonomy (NCBI): domain Eukaryota; kingdom Viridiplantae; phylum Streptophyta; class Magnoliopsida; order Poales; family Poaceae; genus Triticum; species Triticum aestivum. The sequence continues at coordinate 53,572,093 of NC_057804.1, forward strand.
AAGACAGTCAGGGCGGATGTGGTACAACTGACTGAGTGAGTTCCTTCTTCAGAAAGGTTACTCCAATAGTGATGATTGCCCATGTGTATTAATCAAGAAGTCCTCTATAAGATTTTGCATCATTTCTGTGTATGTTGATGATCTCAACATCATCGGCAACACACCAGACATTGATGAAGATCGCAATCACCTAAAGATGGAATTTGAGATGAAGGATTTGGGTAAAACCAAATTTTGCTTAGGCATTCAACTTGAGCACCTTCCCTCAGGAATCATGGTACACCAATCTGCCTATATCCAAAAAATATTGGAAAAAATCAATATGGACAAATCCTATCCATCTAAAACTCACATGGTGGTTCGATCTCTAGACGTGGAGAAAGATCCGTTCAGACCAAGGGATGATGGAGAAGAGGTGTTGGGACCTGAACTTCCATACCTCAGTGTCGTTGGAGCACTTATGTATCTTGCAAATTGCACAAGACCTGATATTGCATTTGCAGTGAATCTACTTCCTAGACATAGTGCAGGTCCCACCAAACGTCATTGGTCTGGAGTGAAGAATATCTTCCGATATCTCCAAGGCACAAAGGAACTTGGCCTATTTTTCCAATTCCAGAAAAATCAGGACTCTGATATGATTGGATATGCAGATGCCGGCTATTTGTCTAATCCCCATAATGCCAGATCACAGATTGTCTTCGTGTTCCTACATGGTGGCACTGCTATATCATGGAAGTCTTCGAAACAGACTCTGGTGGCAACTTCTACCAATCATTCTGAAATAATTTCATTATTTGAAGCAACATGCGAATGTGTATGGCTTCGCAGAATGATAAACCACATACAACAGTCGTGTGGAATTGGTTCAATAAAATCACCTATCATTATCTATGAAGATAATGTGGCCTGTGTTGCACAGATGCAAACAGGATACATCAAGAGTAATATCACCAAGCATATTTCTCCTGAATGGTTTTGCCCCCATAATCTTCAGAAAAGCGGGGAAATAAGCATTCTGCAAGTCAAATCATGCAACAACCTTGCTGATTTATTTACTAAGTCTCTACCAAATTCAACATTCCAGAAATGTGTTCATGGAATTGGTATGCGACGACTTAGGGACTTGCATGTGTCAGGGGGAGTCTCTTCTTGAGATATCCTTATTTGAATGACATCACATTATGCTATCTTTCTTTGTGAGCATGTGTTTTAGGATCTCATCAGAGATTTTTATGAAGAACTTTTGAAGGAGAATCTTTTGAGATAATAGAGCTTCCCGGACATTCGTGAAGATGATTCTACATGGTCAAGGGGGAGTGTTAGAATTAATTTGTAATCAGGGGAAAATCTCCTCTTGCCCAACCCGTCGTGCGGTTTGTCCCGCACAGACGCCTCTTGCTCCTGCACTCTGGAACCGACGCCTCCCTTCGCTCGTGACTCTCCCGATGGTATAAGTAGCGCCTATAACCATCAGTTGATACAGAGATTTCCCTTTCAATATCAATATTCGCCAAATAGTTCGTTTAGGTGGCTAGTGCGTGGAATAACTTATTCTACTCTTAAACACAAAGTATTAAAACATTCTCTCCATATATAACTAAACTACAATGTTGTACTCCCTCCGTTCCTAAATATTTGTCTTTTTAGATATTGCAATGGACTACCACATATGGATGTATTGAAGGAAATATGCCCTAGAGGCAATAATAAAGTTATTATTTATTTCCTTATATCATGATAAATGTTTATTATTCATGCTAGAATTGTATTAACCGGAAACATAATACATGTGTGAATACATAGACAAACATAGTGTCACTAGTATGCCTCTACTTGACTAGCTCGTTCATCAAAGATGGTTATGTTTCCTAGCCATGGACAAAAGAGTTGTCATTTGATTAATGGGATCACATCATTAGGAGAATGATGTGATTGACTTGACCCATTCCGTTAGCCTTAGCACTTGATCGTTTAGTATATTGCTACTGCTTTCTTCATGACTTATACATGTTCCTATGACTATGAGATTATGCAACTCCCGTTTATCGGAGGAACACTTTGTGTGCTACCAAACGTCACAACGTAACTGGGTGATTATAAAGGAGCTCTACATGTGTCTCCGAAGGTACATGTTGGGTTGGTGTATTTCGAGATTAGGATTTGTCACTCCGATTGTCGGAGAGGTATCTCTGGGCCCTCTCGGTAATGCACATCACTATAAGCCTTGCAAGCAATGTGGCCAATGAGTTGGTTATGGAATGATGCATTATGTAACGAGTAAAGACTTGCCGGTAACAAGATTGAGCTAGGTATTGAGATACCGACGATCGAATCTCGGGCAAGTAACATACCGATGACAAAGGGAACAACGTATGTTGTTATGCGGTTTGACCGATAAAGATATTCGTAGAATATGTGGGAGCCAATATGAGCATCCAGGTTCCGCTATTTTTTATTGACCGGAGACGTGTCTCGGTCATGTCTACATAGTTCTCGAACCCGTAGGGTCCACACGCTTAAGGTTTCGATGACAGTTATATTATGAGTTTATGAGTTTTGATGTACCGAAGGAGTTCGGAGTCCCGGATGCGATCGGGGACATGACGAGGAGTCTCAAAATGGTCGAGACGTAAAGATCGATATATTGGACGACTATATTCGGAGTTCGGAAAGGTTCCGAGTGAATTGGGTATTTTTCGGAGTACCGAAGAGTTACGGGAATTCGCCAGGGAGTATATGTGCCTTATTGGGCTTTAGGGGAAAGAGAGAGGAGAGGCTGGGCGCCCCCCCAAGGCCTAGTATGAATTGGACTAGGGGGAGGGGCTGCGCCCCCTCCTTCCTTCTCTTCTCTTCCCCCTTTCCTTGACTCCTACTCCTACTACTTCGAGGGGGGGGGGGGGAATCCTACTCCCGATGGGAGTAGGACTCCTCCTTGGCGCGCCCTCCTTGGCCGGCCGCCCCCTCTGTCGTGGTTCTAAGTCTGACAGTAGAGTGGGGGGTAGGTATGGAGAGGCAAGATCCTAGCTATGGAGTAGTTGTACACACGAGTGTTTAACGAGTTCAGGCCCTTCTCTGAGGAAGTAATAGCCCTACGTCTCGGAGCCCAGGGGCAGTCGACTGGTTTATGTGTTTAAGGATTACAGGGGTGCGAACCCTTCTACCAGTGGAGGGGGTGGCTTATATAGAGGACGCCAGGACCCCAGCCAACCCACGTAGCAGAGGATTAAAGTACATTAAGGCCAGGCGTTACTGATAACGCCCTACATAAAGTGTCATCGTGACCATTAAGACTACTTAATTACAGACCATTTGGATACAGAGTAGATCCTGAACTCCTGATGGTCGAGTGAGTCTTCATGGTCGAGTGTCTTTAGGTTCGTCGAGTGTCTTCTAGCCGGTCAAGTGAAGTCTCTCTTGATCGACTGGAAGGTAGCTTCGTCTAAGGATGTCCTTGGGTATGGTATCCTAGATAGGTCCATGACCCTACCCTAGGTACATAACATCATCATTAGCCCCCGAATGGATCGAGGTTCGAGTGAGGAAGGAGTTGATGATTTCCTCCGACTCATTTCCTATGCTTTGATTATGTCGTATCTTGGATCGGCGATTTTTCTTTCGGCGTTGGCGTCAACTTTTGCTTCAGTCGCCTTGATCCATTCTTGTCTTCTGTCGAGTGAACTTTTTGAACTTTGGTGAACTTCCGAGCGACGGATCGCAAGAAAGATATCGTCTGGCAGATTGATCTGCTGTTTAGCGGATTCTGCGGGATCCGAAATTTGGGAAGCGCGTGAAGCGGGGCGGACCGCGGCAATCGGATGGGATAAGGCGTGGACGCCTCGATTTCCGCGCCGCCTTTTTCGCCACGTATCGTGCGTGCGCGACTGTTTCGGATGTGACAGGATCGCTCGGACCCACTCGTCAGCCACTCGGAAGCGTCCTTATATAAAGCGCCGGGAGAGGGTTTTTTGAATAATGCCTTCCCATTCTTCTCTCCTCCCTCTTTGCCTCCGCCCACTGCGCCTGCTCTCGCCTCCGCCTATCCGCTCCTCGCGTGCTTCGCCGGCGACAATGGTGAAGGAGAAGACGGCGGCCCTAGAGCGCGCGAAGAAGGCGACGGCGAAGGGGCAAGCGAAGGGGAGACCGTTCAGTCGGGGCGGATCTTCGTCGAGGTCCCGCCTGCCGAAGGGTTGGGTCCAAGGGGATTGGATCCGCTCGACTATCACTGAGAAAGATCTCCATGACCTGGCCAATGAGGGACTGATCCCCCACGGGTCAGCGAGGCTTCCGGGGGCCGAGTGTCAACTGCAGCCGCAAGAGGGTGAGTGCATTCTCTTAGCCACTCACGTAGACCGTGGTTTTTCTTTGCCGCCGAGTGTTTTCTTCCGGGGGTTTCTGAATTTCTTTGGGGCGCAACTCCAACATTTCAATCCCAATTCCATCGCCTCCTGGGCTGTCGACCACACTGGGGTCTCTTCAAGCACATATTCACCTGTCGCTCACAGACAGTGAAAAAGGCGAGTCCGGACGATGAGAGGACCAAGGTTATTCAGATGTGCGGGGGTCTTGGGATTCAGTTGAGGAATAAGAGCACTTTCCCGGCCATGACCCTTCCTGAGTCGGTCAGAGGGTGGCAGTCGACTTGGTTCTACTGCCAAGACGAGTCGACGCCGGGGCAGTCGACTGGTCTCCCTCCGTTCTCCATGGACCGAGTGGACAAACCGTCTTCTCTGAAGGTGCTTCCTGAGGAGAAATCCGAGGTAAAAATGTTGATGGAGCGCGTGGTCCAACTTGTTTGGGACGGAGTGACGGGCATGGATCTTCTGGAAGTCTTCCTTAGGCGGCGCATCCAACCGCTTCAGTACCGAGGCCACCCGATGTGGCTGTACTGCGGTACCGAAGACACCACTCGGGTCCATCCAGAAGCAGTCGACGATGCCACGCTGGAGAGGTGGGTGGCCGCCATCACAGGGAACAAGGACAACCCTCGAGGGGCCAGGAGGATCCCGCCACTCGACTGTACTTATACGCCGGACACGGTATGGTCACTTATGTCCGATTGTAATCTTGCTTTATCCATTCTGCTTTGCCGTGAATTGGTCGATCGATCTTTGTTTTGCTTTGTTGTCTGACATGCCACCACTGAATTATACTCGATGCCCAATGGAGCACAGACGCCAACTGAGGAGGAGGAAGGAAGCGGGGGCGAAAGCCCGGAGGAGTGGGATTCGGATGCTGACGACGATGACGAGGGCGATGACTCTGGTGAGGAGGAACAAGAGGAGGAGGAGGAGGAAGTTGCACCTCCCCGCTTGGAAAGACGCTCGAAACTTGTCCATGATCCCGCGACTGAGCGTGGTAAGGGGGTCGCGACCGCTACCCAATCGACCAAACGCCCTCGGACTACTTCTCCGGCACTGACTGAGAAGGCTCCAAAGCAATCTCGAGTGGCACCGTCGAAACCTGCGAAGGTCTTGCCGAAGATGAGGATGGTGATCCCCACGATCTCAGGGTAATGGTAGTCTTGAGTTTTCCCCGTTTCATGAACTTGCCCTTGGTCGACTCATGGGTCAATCGACTGAATTCCGGAACTGCAGCGCTGCTACTTCTGATACTTCGGCCAGGGCTGAAGACCACGAGATGGAGGATGCTGCTACCTAAAAACCTGGTATGACTCTTGTGATGCTGTTTTCAGTCGACTGACTTATTGTCTCTAATTTTGATTCTTTCTGCAGTTTCATCTAACATTGTTATTGACCTTCCTGACGACGACGACGAAGAACCACCGCGGCAGAGGAGGAGAAAGAAAACGTCTGCTGGCAAGGCGACTCAGGATGTGCCGGCACCCGAGACGTTGGTCGTGGAGGGAGACAATGTCACTCGACCCACCATAACCTTTGCGGTGCCGTTGACGAGTGCTTGCCCTTCGTCGTCGAGTGCTGCTCAACCCTCGCTTTTCTCCACCTACCCCATTCCATAAGACCAAGCTAGTGCTGCTAAAGAAGCAATACGCCAAGCGGGGGTCATGATGGAGCAAGTGAAGGCAATACGAGAAGCCAGCCAGGCAGCCTATGACGCCAGTTCGGCTCTTCAGAGTAATGTTCAGGTCAGTCGGTCACTGTCTGTTCTGTTAGGATATGATATCTGAAAACTCTTCTTTCTGAAATTCTTAGAGTTTGACCTACACCCACTGGGTGTGTCGATTGAAATTCTGGATTAGTGGGGGCACGCTGAGTGCACCCACTGGGTGTAGTACCCAAGGCTATGGTCGACTACTGGCAGTTGACCATAGGCTTTATGTCTTAAGTTTTTTCCTTACTCGACTAGGTCGAATAGATTCATAGACCGGTGTGGGCACGCTGAGTGCACCCACTGGGTGTAGTCCCTGAGACTGTGGTCGACTGTGGGCAGTTGACTATAGTCTGAAGAACATCTCCCTTTTTTCGCTGTTGGTCGACTGGTCGACTCTAACTGATGAAACTAGTGGGGACACGCTGAGTGCACCCACAGGGTGTAGTCCCCGAGACTATGGTCGAATGTTTGCATACGGCCATAGTCTTAGAAACGCTATGATTTTTCGTTACTCACTCGGAAGTGAATTGTCTTTGACATCTGTCGATTGGTTCTTCGTAGAAATCATGTGACCTTGCGGCTCGTTATACTGAGTTGGAGAACAAACACATTCAGCTCGAGCTCGATCTGAAACTGGCCCAAGAGAACTTGACGAAGGCGAAGGAGGAAGCTAAAGGTATGCTTGGTGAGGCCTTTGACGACTGCCTTTGCCTCTCACTTGTTTCCGAATCTAATCTCACTGTAACTTTGCAGACAAAGTGAGGGATGCCCTGAAGAAGCAAGAGCTTGACTTGGCTGAGATGCAAAAAACTGCTTTAGAGAAGACCAGGCTTGCGGATGAGAAGCTGGCTTCAGTGACCAAGCTTGAAGAAGAAAACACCAATCTGAAAGCTGCTCTTGATGCTGCCAACCAGGAGGTCAGTCGACTGAAAAGTGACAAGACCACCCTAAATGACAAGGCCAGTGAGTTGAAGAGAAAGAAGAACGATCTAGAGGCTTATCTGGGTGGACTCGCCAAGAAGTTGTTCCTCATGCTTGAAGGTAATCCTTTGTATCAAACAAATATTTTAATTGTAACCTCTGAATGTTTGTCTTGACTCGGTGGTTGTGCTTGCAGAATTTTGTCAGAACTTTGAAGAGGAGACTGGTCGACTGGAAGTAAATCTGGACCCCATCAACTCTCCTGTGAAAGATGAAGTCACCATGAACGTGCTCCGGCTTGAATCTCGTGTTGTTGTTGTCATCGATTATCTCGCAAGGCTGAAGGTCGCAACTTCTCGCATCGACACAACACTCTGGCCAAGAGAGACACTCCAGAATGACCTCGAGTCCCTGATGACTCGACTGAACGAGGTCCCAAGTCGAGTGCAGGAGTGGAAGAAGTCTTCGGCCAGGTGCGGTGCGGATGTTGCTCTGTCTCTGGTCCGCGTTCACTGCAAGGATGCACGAGAGGACAAGCTGGTGGCTCTTAGGGTGGCTAACACCAAGAAGCACGATTTCAGATCTTTCATGGAGACCTTCATTGCCGCTGCCACTCGGATTGCAGATGGAATTGATCTGGACGAGTTTGTGGCACCTTCCAGCCCTCCACAGGAGGGGTAAAAAACTTCTGAGCTTGATACTTTAAATTTGCCTCGGTATGCCGAGTGAGTTTTGTAACCGACAAACCTTAACAGGCCTAGCGCCTGAGCACTTTCGGTTCCGTTAGGTGTTATCCGAACTTGGATTCGTCATTGAATATGTTTGCATTTGGTTTGAGGTGTCTTCTGCAGGTTAAAGCGAAGCGCTTATTGCAATCGACTTGTTCCCCAATACACTTAGGCGAGCACTGGGCTGCAGCTAAGCCCCCGAGTGAGAGGTTTGCTCTCCACTCGGTAGGATTTTTAGATACTTAGGCGAGCACTGGGCTGCATCTAAGCCCCCGAGTGGGAGGTTTGCTCTCCACTCGGTAGGATTTTCACATACTTAGGCGAGCACTAGGCTGCAGCTAAGCCCCCGAGTGGGAGGTCTGCTCTCCACTCGGTAGGATTTCAGATACTTAGGAGAGCACTGGGCTGCAGCTAAGCCCCCGAGTGGGAGGTTTGCTCTCCACTCGGTAGGATTTCAGATACTTAGGCGAGCGTTAGGCTGCAGCTAAGCCCCCGAGTGGGAGGTCTGCTCTCCACTCGGTAGGATTTCAGATACTTAGGCGAGCACTGGGCTGCAGCTAAGCCCCCGAGTGGGAGGTTTGCTCTCCACTCGGTAGGATTTCAGATACTTAGGCGAGCACTGGCTGCAGCTAAGCCCCCGAATGGGAGGTTTGCTCTCCACTCGGTAGGATTTTGAATTGGTGGCGTAGCTCGGAAGGAGAGGGTAGCAGTCGACCTGCACCTCGTCCTTCTTGCAGAGCGCATGTTGTACTTGTGGCGTAGCTCGGAAGGAGAGGGTAGCAGTCGACCTGCGCCTCGTTCTCCTTGCGAAGCGCACGTTGTACTTGTGGCGTAGCTCGGAAGGAGAGGGTAGCAGTCGACCTGCACCTTGTCCTCCTTGTGAAGCGCACGTTGTATTTGTACTTAGGCGAGCGCAATGCTGCAGCTAAGCCTCCGAGTGGAAAGCTGGCTTACCACTCGACAGGATTTTGTTTATCTTAGGCGAGTACTTGGACTGCAGCTAAGCCTCCGAGTGGAAGGCTGGCTTACCACTCGGTAGGATTTTATTTATCTTAGGCGAGTACTTGGACTGCAGCTAAGCCTCCGAGTGGAAGGCTGGCTTACCACTCGGTAGGATTTTATTTATCTTAGGCGAGTACTTGGACTGCAGCTAAGCCTTCGAGTGGAAGGCTGGCTTACCACTCGGTAGGATTTTGTTTATCTTAGGCGAGTACTTGGACTGCAGCTAAGACTCCGAGTGGAAGGCTGGCTTAGCACTCGGTAGGATTTTGTTTATCTTAGGCGAAACGGATTTCGCAGCTAAGCCTTCGTGTGGGAGCCTGGCTCACCACTCGGTTAGGATTTTTTTTATAGACTTGGGCGAATCGGATTCGCAGCCAAGCCACCCACTGGGGGATTGTTTTGAGTGGACAAAAGAAATAACGATTACTGGGAAGATTATAAAGCTCTTGTCTTTGATAAATAAACTACAGAAGTACTTTATTACAACTCATCCGAGTGAATACTTAAGTGTAAAAGGGGCAGAGAAGCTCCGCGTTCCAAGCTCGGGGCTCGTCGATCTGATGCTCGACATTGTAAAGACGGTATGCTCCATTGTGGAGAACCTTGGTGACGATGAAGGGACCTTCCCAAGAAGGAGCAAGCTTGTGTGGTTTCTGCTGATCCACTCGGAGAACTAAATCTCCTTCCTGAAAGGCTCGACTCTTCATGTTTTTGGCGTGGAAGCGACGCAAGTCTTGTTGGTAAATGGTCGATCTGATCAGAGCCATCTCCCTCTCTTCCTCTAAAAGGTCGACTGCATCCTTCCGCGCTTGTTCTGCTTCGGCTTCAGTGTAGAGCTCGACCCGGGGAGCATTGTGGAGAAGGTCACTCGGCAAGACTGCTTCAGCTCCGTAGACCAGGAAGAATGGAGTTCTTCCAGTCGACCGGTTGGGCGTGGTCCTTAACCCCCAAAGCACTGAGGGAAGTTCGTCGACCCATGCACCAGCCGCATGCTTAAGATCACGCATCAAACGGGGTTTCAACCCTTTGAGAATCAAACCGTTGGCTCGTTCTGCTTGTCCATTTGACTATGGGTGAGCGATTGAAGCATAGTCGACTCGCGTGCCTTGAGATATGCAGAAAGCTCTGAACTCTTCGGAGTCGAAGTTTGACCCGTTGTCAGTGATGATGTTGTGCGGGACCCCATATCTGAATATCAGTTCTCTGATGAAGCTGACAGCAGTACCGGAATCGAGGTTCTTGATGGGTTTAGCTTCGATCCACTTAGTGAACTTGTCGACTGCTACCAGCACATGGGTAAAACCGCTTCTGCCTGTTCTCAAAGGACCGACCATATCCAAACCCCACACTGCAAAGGGCCAGACGAGTGGTATAGTCTTCAAAGCTGACGCGGGCTTGTGTGACATATTGGAGTAAAATTGGCATCCCTCGCACTTGTCGACTATCTCCTTCGCCATTTTATTCGCTCTTGGCTAATAAAATCCGGCTCGGTATGCTTTGGCCACGATGGTCCGAGAGGACGCATGATGGCCACAGGTTCCCGAGTGGATGTCATCAAGGATTATTCGACCTTCCTCCGGCGTTATGCATTTCTGACCAACTCCAGTCGCGCTTTCTCTGTACAACTGTCCCTTTATCACGGTAAAGGCTTTAGATCGGCGGACGATCTGTCGAGCCTCTTCTTCGTCCTCCGGGAGCTCTTTCCTCAAGATATACGCGGTATATGGTACTGTCCAATCTGGAGTGATCACTAGAACTTCCATGATCAGGTCGACCACTGCTGGGACTTCAACCTCAGTCAGTTCCGTGACACTCTTAGGTTGCGGGGCTTCATCGGTAAAAGGATCTTCTACGACTGACGGAGTGTGGATATGCTCCAAAAACACATCACTGGGGATGGCTTCTCTCTTGGATCCTATCTTCGCCAGATTGTCAGCTGCTTGATTTTTCAGTCGGGGTATGTGGTGGAGCTCTAACCCTTCGAACTTCTTTTCGAGCTTCCTCACTGCATTGCAGTATCCAGTCATGGCTGGGCTTCTAACGTCCCACTCCTTCATCACTTGGTTGACCACCAAATCTGAATCGCCATAGACCATAAGGCGACGGACGCCGAGTGAAATGGCCATGCGTAATCCATACAAGAGTGCTTCATATTCTGCTTCATTGTTGGAGGAATCAAAGTGGATCTGGAGCACATATCTGAGCTTGTCTCCTCGGGGGGAAACCAAAACAACCCCAACACCAAAATCATTTAACATCTTAGAGCCATCAAAGAACATGGTCCAATGCTCCGAGTGGACTTGAGTCGGCTGTTGTTGCTCAATCCACTCGGCAAGGAAATCTGCTATAGCATGGGACTTAATGGCTTTCTTTGCCTCGAATTTGATATCAATGGGAAGGAGTTCAATCGCCCATTTAGCCACTCAACCAGTTGCATCTCTGTTGTGCAGAATCTCTGACAATGGTGCATCGCTGACGACTGTAATGTCATGATCAGAGAAATAATGAGCAACCTTCTTCATGGTCATGTAGATCCCATATACGAGCTTCTGATAATGAGGATATCTTTGCTTCGATGGGGTCAAAACTTCAGAGAGATAATACACTGGGCCCTGAACTTTGAAGGCTTTCCCTTCTTCTTCCCGCTCGACCGTAAGTACTGTACTGACGACTTGTCCTGTGGCTGCAATATAAAGCAACAGAGGCTCTTTGCGGATTGGAGCAGCAAGCATCGGCTGGGTGGAGAGCAGAGTTTTTAACTCGGCAAATGCTGCATCAGCTTCTGGAGTCCACTCAAACTTGTCTGCCTTCTTCATCAGTTGGTAAAGGGGCAACGCCTTTTCATCGAGGCGAGAGATGAATCGACTTAACGCGGCCAAGCATCCAGTAAGCTTCTGGACGTCGTTCACATGCACAGGGCATTTCATTCGGAGTATGGTGCCAACTTTTTCTGGGTTAGCATCGATTCCTCGTTCGGAAACGAGAAAACCGAGTAACTTTCCGCCAGGTACTCCGAATGTGCACTTTGATGGATTGAGCTTGATATCATACCTCCTGAGATTGGCAAATGTTTCAGCTAAGTCAGTCAACAGGTCGGAACCCTTTCGCGACTTGACCACGATATCATCCATGTACGCTTCCACATTCCGACTGATTTGAGTGAGTAAACACTTTTGAATCATTCTCATGAACATGGCTTCGGCATTCTTGAGGCCGAATGGCATGGTGATATAGCAGAAGCACCCGAATGGAGTGATGAAAGCTGTTTTGATTTCGTCGGGCCCATACAGACGGATCTGATGATACCCGGAATAAGCATCTAGAAAAGGCAATCTCTCGCACCCTGCGGTCGAGTCGACAATTTGGTCGATGCGAGGGAGAGGAAAATGATCTTTCGGGCAGGCACGATTGATATGTTTGAAATCAATGCACATACGAAGTGAATTGTCCTTTTTGGGAACCATGACGACATTGGCGAGCCACTCGGAGTGGTATATCTCTCGGATGAACTCTGCTGCAAGGAGTCGAGCCACCTCCTCGCCAATGGCTTTTTTCTTCTGAACAGCGGACCGTCGAAGATGTTCTTTAACAGGTTTCGCTTTTGAGTCAACTCTAAGGCGATGCTCAGCCAGCCCCCTGGGAACATCCGGCATGTCAGCTGGCTTCCATGCGAAGATGTCCCAGTTCTCACGGAGGAACTGGATGAGCGCTTCTTCCTATTTAGAGTCGAGTGTTGTGGAAATATGGGTCGGAGCTGCATTGGGGTCAGTCGGGTGGATATGAACTGGCTTCGTCTCCCCAGACGACTGAAATGCTGACTCTGTGGCGGGCTTCTTGGCCCGCAGCAAATCACTCGGATCTGCATTCTTCTTGTATTCTTCCAGCTCTACCACTGTTATCTGGTCATCCGCAATCTTTGAGCCTTTCTGGAAACACTCTTCTGCCTTCTTCCGGCTGCCAGTGATGGTGATCACGCCTTTGGGGCCAGGCATCTTTAACTTGAGGTACACGTAACATGGTCGAGCCATGAAGCGGGCATAGGCTGGTCTTCCCAAAATAGCGTGGTAGGCGCTTCGGAAATCCACGACGTCAAATGTCAGCTTCTCTTTGCGGAAATGCTTCGAGTCGCCGAACACTACATCCAGAGCTATTTGGCCGAGTGACTCAGCCTTCTTTCCTGGGATGACTCCGTGAAAACTCATGTTGCTGGAACTGAGCCTGGACATCGGAATGCCCATTCCCTTGAGCGTCTCTGCATACAGTATATTCAATCCACTGCCGCCATCCATCAATACCTTCGTCAGTCGAGTGCCTTCGACGACTGGGTCGACCACCAGCGCTTGCCTCCCAGGGGTGGCAATGTGAGTAGGGTGATCAGACTGGTCGAAGGTAATGGGAGTCTGCGACCATCTCAGATAGTTTGGTGTCGCCGGGGCGACCATATTGACCTCTCGGTTGATCACTTTCAGTCGACTTTTGCTCTCTACATCAGCAAAAATCATCAAAGTGGAGTTGACATGAGGGTACTCTCCATCACTGTCCTCCTTGTGCTCAGCCTTGTCCGACTCCTTCTCTTTGTCTCTCGACTGTTTTCCTTGAAACTGCTGGATTAAGAGCCGACACTGGCGAGTGGTATGCTTTGGGTAGATGAAGTTACCCTCTTCGTCTTTCTTCGTGTGGATATGGCACGGTAGATCCATCACGTCATTACCTTCCTTATCTTTCACCTTCTTGGGGTTCCAAGATCCTTTGGGCTTCCCTTTGAATTTACCCTGAGTCACGGCCAGAGCCTCTCCAGGAGCAGCTGGCTCGGCCATCCGCTTCTGCTTCCGACTGGAATTTCCTTTCTTCGACTGACTCGGCTTGTACTTGCCACTCCGGAGTCGGTCCTCTTCTTCGCCATTGGCGTACTTGGTGGCTATTTCCATCATCCGACTCAGGGTCATATCTCCAGTTCGACCAAACTTCAGGCTCAACTCTCTGTTCTTGACGCCATCCTTGAAGGCGCAGACTGCTTGGTGGTCTGACACATTCTCTACAGTATGATGCAAAGTGATCCATCTCTGGATGTAATCTCTTAGTGTTTCACTCGACTTTTGTACGCAAACTTGCAGCTCTGTCAATCCGGCCGGTCGCTTGCAAGTTCCCTCGAACGTCCTGACGAACACTCGGGAAAGATCTTCCCAAGTGTAAATGCTGCTGGGAGCTAACTGATTCAACCACGCCCTGGCTGAACCCTCTAGCATAAGTGGCAAATGCTTCATGGCCACCTCATCATTACCGCCACTAATCTGAACAGCCACCCGGTAGTCATCAAGCCAAGTCTCAGGCTTAGACTCTCCGGTGAACTTACTCACTCCAGTCGCCAACCTGAAGTTGGGGGGTATCACTGCGGCTCTGATGGCTCTGCTAAAGCATTCTGGACCTGAAACGTGGACTCGGCTGCTTGTGGGCACATCTCTGTCATGGCCACCTCTATGAGCTCTGTTCCGGTCGATCAAACCTTGCACGATGATGGACCTCGCGTCAAAGCCTGGCTCTCTGGGTCGACTGGAGCCCTCCGCCCAACACTGAGCTGGCGTCTGTCATCTTGTTGCCGATGGGCGTTAGACCCACTTCTCGGGGGAGGAGTGGGCACTCAACGCCTGTCATCACGATCAAATCGATCATCATAGTGGTCCCACCGGCCTTCACGTCCCACGTGCCTCGGAGGCGACCTTGGACTGTGAGCCGACTGAACAGTATTCGCAGCGACGGATCGACTGTGAATCCTGTTGCGCGACTGAGACACGGCTGAATTCTGATCTCCTGCCGCCTGGAGCAAATCTCTGATCTGCATCAAGCCTCTTCCAGCCTCCGACTGAGAGGGCTGAATTGACTCCGCTATACGGGCTGCAGCTGCCAAATTTTGAATCGGGGTTCGATATACCTGAGTTGGTTGCGGAAAGAGCTGACGTTGGCGGGAGTCGGGTGCTCGCTGACGCGCACGCTCGTCGAGTGCTCGCTGGAGGTTCTCCAGTCGAGTGCATTCAGCCAAGTTGGCCAAACGCGCCTCTTCCAGGGCACGTGCCTCAGTAGTTTCTCCTACAATGGGAGTATGCAGGGCATCCATGTTCCGACGGCGGAGTTCTTCCCTCTGCTGAGAAGTGAGTGGCTCGGGCTGATACTCTTCATGGGCTTGAGCGGGGTCGCCCCCATTGTCCATCCCGTCGTCGCTGGGGAAACCGGGAGGACTACGAGGCCCGTTGACCATCAGGACCTCCGCCGCTGGATCACTGCTATCGCACTCGGATGCAGTCTCTACGGAGCCAGTCGACAGGTCGAACAGGCCGTAGAGAGATTCGTCGGGCTCAATTGCCGTGACTTGGGTGGTGGCCGATTGGCGAGCCACTGCGTGTCTCACCCATCGCTGGAGCCTTGACCGACCGGAGCGCTTGCACTGGCGGAAGACAGGGAGGGAGGACGGCGCAGGAGTTGACCGGTATGGGGTCGACGGCTGCCGCAGCAAGACGCCGCGGACACACGCCTGAAAGTGCGTCGCCCCGCGGACGGGGAGCGCGTCGATGTCGAGTGGTGCCTCCTGGAGCCAAGCGGAGTCGTCGGCAATGAAAGTGAGCGCACCGAGACGGATCTCGCGGCCCTCGACCAGAGCTCCGCCGGAAACCATGATGAAGGCGATCGGACAAATTGCAACTTCTCCAAAAAAGTCGCTAAGACACCTGCCCCAAGGTGGACACCAACTGTCGTGGTTCTAAGTCTGACAGTAGAGTGGGGGTAGGTATGGAGAGGCAAGATCCTAGCTATGGAGTAGTTGTACACACGAGTGTTTAACGAGTTCAGGCCCTTCTTCGAGGAAGTAATAGCCCTACGTCTCGGAGCCCAGGGGCGGTCGACTGGTTTATGTGTTTAAGGATTACAGGGGTGCGAACCCTTCTACCAGTGGAGGGGGGTGGCTTATATAGAGGACGCGAGGACCCCAGCCAACCCACGTAGCAGAGGATTAAAGTACATTAAGGTCGGGCGTTACTGATAATGCCCTACATAAAGTGTCATCATGACCATTAAGACTACTTAATTACAGACCGTTTGGATACAGAGTAGATCCTGAACTCCTGATGGTCGAGTGAGTCTTCATGGTCGAGTGTCTTTAGGTTCGTCGAGTGTCTTCTAGCCGGTCGAGTGAAGTCTCTCTTGATCGACTGGAAGGTAGCTTCGTCTAAGGATGTCCTTGGGTATGGTATCCTAGATAGGTCCATGACCCTGCCCTAGGTACATAACATCATCACCCTCCCCCTTGGCTTCTTTATATACGGGGGCAGGGGGCACCTCTAGACACACAAGTTGATCTTCGTGATCGTTCCTTAGTCGTGTGCGATGCCCCCCTTCACCATATTGCACCTCGATCATATCGTTGCGGTGCTTAGGCGAAGCCCTGCGTCGGTAGAACATCATCATCGTCACCATGCCGTCGTGCTGACGGAACTCATCCCCGACACCCTGCTGGATCGGAGTCCGAGGATCGTCATCGAGCTGAACGTGTGCTGAACTCGGAGGTGCCGTACGTTCGGTGCTTGGATCGGTCGAATCGTGAAGACGTATGACTACATCAACCGCGTTGTCATAACGTTTCCGCTTTCGGTCTACGAGGGTACGTGGACACACTCTCCCCTCTCATTGCTATGCATCACCATGTTCTTGCGTGTGCGTAGGATTTTTTTTGAAATTACTATGTTCCCCAACATGTATATAGACATATTTTAAAGTATAGATTCATTCATTTTGCTCCGTATGAAGTCACTTGTTGAAATCTTTAGAAAGACAAATATTTAGGAACAGGGGGAGTATAAAAGATACATCGAGAAGGTTTTACGTTTATCCTACAACTTTGAACGTAATAGTAATCATTACAAGCTAGCACAACCTTTCCGTAGGCAAAACACCTCATGAGGTTTGGTGTTGGCTCCAAAAAATCTCTTTATCAAGACTAGTTAGTATAACTATTTGAAGTTAAACTAAACCATGCATGTGAAAAACATTCAGATTTACTGTGCATATATATCTTCTAAACTAAAAAAATCACCTATAATTTTGATTGTAAGCAATTGTAGTAGATGGATATCACGCCTATATTTTTTGCAAGTTAATTCAGATCAAAATAATCTTGTGGATGTGAAGAAGGAAAGTTAGAGTACTGTAGCATACCTAACTTGCCTCCTCCACGTTACAGGATCCAGTTCCCCCAGCACCTCGTTGATCACGCCAGGCCCTGTTCCCAGAACCTGGCCAATCAATCGGCCCAACAGCACCTGGCCTCACTGATCTCCCCAGGACTCAGATCTCCTCGCCGATCGATCGGCTAGCACCTACCTGGCCTCACCGATCGTCCCAGTAGCAACACGTCAGCCGGTGACTCCCACCCCGTAGTAGAACGCCAGCCGGCGACCCCCACCCAGAAGGAGCAGATCACCGGTGAGGGGAGAAGGTCAGCGCGTCGCCACCGCCCCTGGTTCTACTTGCCCAACACCTACCGGCCCAGGTGTTGCTTTCCATCCAGTCACCTCGCCGATCCAGGGCCAGTGATCTAGTCTGATGAGGTCTTGGGACCTGGGGCTGTTGGCTCCACTTCGGCATCGACGACAAGGTCGACGCGCTCAAGCGCATTCTTGTGCTGAGTAGCAGCAGCATCTATGGTGCTTCCGGACTTGAACTGTGCTCCACCCGGAGAAGACAATGATCCACAAAAAAGACGATAATGCTCCTCCCGATGCAAGTATACTCCCAGTCCTGTGATCCGCAACCATTGACATCAGGAAGTTACTCTACTGTAATTAATTCAGTACCTTGTCATAGTTGGTGTAGCACATCATCAAGATATAACAGGCACTCAAAGAACTCATTTCTAGAACAGCATGATATATCATGCACTCCATGAACTTCATGTTTTGTGTTAGATACTCTACTGTTTAGCTCGTAGTAGGAAACGTGCTGGCTATTCTAAAGTAAATGTTGTTAACACACAATGATAATTAACTTGAATACTCACATCCTACACAGAACCTTAAGATGCCAGAATATGCATATGCCGAGTAAGGAAGTGCAGTAACATCCATGTCTATTCCACTCTTCACACTTGATGGAACAAACTGATAGAAATAGTATAGTGTCACAGAAGGTACCATTGTCACAGTATGCATTGTCAGCAAAAACAGAGAAAATGCTAAGGACACTTCTAAGAAAACTGAGCAAGTTAAGCAGACATTTCCTTGCACTAAGCTATGTATCCCATCCCTATATGATGTATGTTGATCATCATCTTAGATCCAGAGATGTCTCCAAGAAAAAAGGAATTAGCTGGTTGTTCTTAGAAGTATGCCCACCGGGGCACCGCCGGTGGAGTGAAGTCAAAGGGGTAGACCGCACGGTCAACAGAACTAGGGTTTCGTCTAAAATCGCACCTCGGAGGGTGGGAATGGCCCCAAAACTTGTGTGTGTCCACATGGTGTGTACACAAGCATGGTGAGATGGTGTTGGGTCCAAGGATGAACCCCCGCGTGTGTCCGCCTTCAGACACTTGGGGTTCCGACACTTAGGCAGATTTTGGACGTATAGGGAGAACTCCCTGGGGGAGAACCGGAGGGAATCTTGAGAGCATATGGGCTGATAATTGTTACCACATGTCCCTATGACCTAACCAAGTCCGAATGAAGGCATATGCCCACCGGGGCACCGCCGGTGGGATGAAGTCAAAGGGGTAGACCGCGCGATCAACGGGTTAGGGTTTCATCATAAATGGAGCCTCGGAGGGTGGGAATGCCCCCAAAACTTGTGTGTGTCCACATGGTGTGTACACAACTATTGTGAGATGGTTCTGGATCCAAGGATGAACCCCTGCGTGTGTCCGGCTTCAGACACTTGGGGTTCCGACACTTAGGCACATTCTGGACATATAGGGGAAACTCCCTGGGGGTAAACCGGAGGGAATCTTGAGAGCATATGGGTTGATAATTGTTACCACATGTCCCGATGACCTAACCAAGATCAAATGAAGGCAGATGCACACTCATGCTAAGAACACCCTCACCAACATCAGAAGAGGGGGAGTATACGTTGGGACTGGGCGGTGTTAATATAATACTCCTGTAATGATATGCCATAGGAAACAGAGATATGTAAAAAGGAAGTACACATCGCCTTTGGTGCTTAGCTCATTCCTTTGGTAGCACGAGTCGCATTATCTTTGCATGTGAGTTTCCTTGAACATAATCCCTATCATGTAAGATCAACTTGTCTTTGCTTTTGTGTAACACCCTGGATGTAACTTTCCATATTTGTATCTCCAACTCTTGCCATTTTCGGCTATGTGATATGATATTCCCTCCGTGGTTGGGTTTTGTCTTTTGTTTTTCATTTTATTCATGTCATGCATCTCGTATCATGTCATCATGTGCATCTCATTTGCATACGTGTTCGTCTCATGCATCCGAACATTTTCACCGTTGTCCGTTTCGCAATCCGACACTCCCACATGCACCAGCGCACCCCCCTCTTGTCTCTTTTGTGTGCGGGTGTTGAACGTTCTCGGAATGGACCGAGCCTTGCCAAGTGGCCCTGGTATAGCACCGGTAGACCACCTGTCAAGTTTTGGGTCATTTGGAGCTCGTTTGGTACTCCAACGGTTATCTGCATATCCGCAAAGGCCTCTTTTAAGTTGCAGCCCAACACCCCTCCAAAACAGCCCAATAACCCATCAAACTCCCCTCCATGCTCTCGGTCGTTTGATCACGATCGTGTGGGCGAAAACTACACCCCATTTGGACACTCCTAGCTCCCTCTACCTCTATATATAGACCCCTCCCCCGAATTCTGAACGAAACCCTAGCAAAACTCCTCCCCGCCGCCACCGGACGCATCCGGACCGGGCCAGACACGTCCGTCCGCCGCCGGACGAATCCCCGCCGCCGCCCGCGTCCAACCACAGCGCGCCACGTGGGCGTCCGCCGCCCGCCGCGGCAGCGGCCCGCCCAGGCCCGCACGGGGCCCTCCCCAGCCCGCGTCGCCGCCGCCGCCGCCCCGCGGGCGCCCGAGGGCGTCGCCTCCGCCCTGCTGCCCGGATCGCCCAGACCTCCGCCGCCCGCCGCCGTCCCGCGCGCTGGCCGCCGCCCGTCGCCACCGCCGTCCGGTGCTCCGGCGAGCTCCCGCGGCTCGCCTCCGGCCGCCAGCCACCATCGCCTCCGCCGGTCGCCGTCGAGCGCCGCCCCGGCCTCTCCTCCCTCCTACCGCCTCCACCCGAGCTCCTCCGGCCGCCGTCGTCCCCGTCTCCGGCGAACCCTCCGGCCAGATCCAGATCCAGATCCGGTTTATTCTCCCCCCCGTTTTCACTAAGTCTTTTTCTGCAGTAAAAATTATCGCATGTTCATCGCATCACATCTTCGCACCCGTAGCTCCGTTTCGTGCGTGTAATATGTCAAATTGTTCGCCTCGAAGAGTACATCATTTTATTCCATTGCATCATTTGCATTTGAGGTCATATTGATTCCCAAAATGCTGTTGGAAGAGGGATTCATATCGTTAGTTTCAGAATCTTATCAGCACGAGCTCTTTTGTCATTTTTGCCATGATTGATGTGTGCATCCTATGAGGGTGATCCCTAAATGTGTTTTGAACTAGGCTATGTCTTCTTTACAGAGGTGCTTACCATGTATTTTTGTGATCAATGTGTTGACTAGCACAAGCATGCAAACTAGGCTTCGTGTTAATGCTGATTTTAGTTCCTGTTCTGCTGTAATTTTCATGCCATGTAAACATGTTGCTACAGAGAGATCCATGCATTATTTGAGATACTTCAGTAAGGGTGTTTTGACAACATTGTTTTGCTCTATCCATCCATGGTCCTGGTTGCAATTATGGAGTAGTCTAACATGTCATTTACGTGCTCTACTTTTGCTTCAAAATGTTTCCTCGCAGATTGTTTACGTGTTATTCAATTTGGCCGAGGTTGTTGTAGTTGGTCCGGATATGCTATGTTGTTGTTTCTTGCCATGTATAGCTTCTATGACATGCCTTCTTGATGGATGTATGCTTAGTTTATCTTGAGGTGCTCTGTAGTGAGTGCATCGAGCTCGCGAAGGTGCCTTCGTAATTATTTCAATGCCATGCTTTGTTTGCAGAAATCTGTTAACGAAACTTGCTATGTTTACGTGGGTGCCATCATATTTTCTAGTCCTTTTTGGCTTATGGTCAATGAGGGACTTTTGATCTATGCTTTGAGTAGATTCATGCCATGTCTTAGTTTGCTATTATAGGTCCCTGTAGCATGTTGATAACCTGCTCTGAACATTGCTTCGTAATGTTGTTTCTGCCATGTCCAACCTGATATTTTATGCACTTTCTCCATGCTTGTTTGAACCTGTTATGATGTGATTTAGCCGTAGCTCAGTGTTCCTCTTTTGTAAAGCATCTCCTGTAGATGATCTGCATATGTTTTGTTTTTATGTTGGGGTGTTGTAGCATAGTTTATTGTTGCATGCTAAGTAGCATCGTGCTGTTAATCGCAGCTTTGTGCCATACTTGTCTTGCCATTTGCAAACCGTGCATCCGAATCCGGTGATCTTTATATCGATTTCAACCGAAATCATCTCATCTTTCCAGCGGCATACTTGGTTTGCCAAGTTGATGCCTTGTTCATCATTCCTTCCGAAGCACGCATATGCATTGCATATCACATCTCGCATATCATGACATGTTTTGCATCATATTGCTTGCGCATTGCACCGTGATTTATTGTGGCTCCTTTGCTTGTGTTCTTGCTTTGGATAGAGCCGGGAGACGAGTACGTGCACGAGGAACCTGTTGAGAACGCTTACGAGGATCAAGCCTTCGACAACTCTGAGAACCTTGCAGGCAAGATGATCATACCTTCGAAATCATTTCTATCTTTGCTTGCTAGTATTCGCTCTTTCGCTATGTTAGCCCTGCCTGCCTTTGTTTACCATGCCTACCTATTGCCATGACAAACCTCTAACCAACCTGTCCTAGCAACCATTGATTGGCTATGTCACCGCTTTTGCTCAGCCCCTCTTATAGCATTGTTAGCTGCAGGTGAAGATGAAGGTTGTTCCAATTCGGAACGTGGTTATTTTGGGATATCACAATATCTCCTGTTTACATTAATGCACCTTATATACTTGGTAAAGAGTGGAAGGCCTGGCCTTATGCCCGGTGACTTGTTCCACTCTTGCTGCCCTAGTTCTGTATACCGGTGTTATCTTCCTGGATTTTGCGTTCCTTACACGGTTGGGTGATTTATGGGACCCCCTTAACAGTTCGCTTTGAATAAAACTCCTCCAGCAAGGCCCAAACTTGGTTTTACCATTTGCCACCTAAGCCCTTTCCCTTGGGTTTTCGCGAGCCCAAGGGTCATCTTTATTTACCCCCCCCCCCCCCCGGGCCAGTGCTCGTTGTGAGTGTTGGTCCAAACTGTCGGCCGCCGGTGGCCACCAGGGGCAACTCTGGGCTGGCCTACCGGAAGTCTGGACAATCCGGTATGCCCTGAGAATGAGATATGTGCAGCTCCTATCGGGATTTGTCGGCACAGCGGATGGCTTTGCTGGTCTTGTTTTACCATTGTCGAAATGTTTTGCGAACCGGGATTCCGAGACTGATCGGGTCTTCCCGGGAGAAGGTCTATTCCTTCGTTGACCGTGAGAGCTTGTGATGGGCTGAGTTGGGACACCCCTGCAGGGTATTTAATCTTTCGAAAGCCGTGCCCGCGGTTATGAGGCAGATGGGAATTTGTTAATGTCCGGTTGTAGATAACTTGACACTTGACCTCTTTAAAATGCATCAACCGAGTGTGTAGCCGTGATGGTCTCTTCTCGGCGGAGTCCGGGAAGTGAACACGGTTTGTGTTATGCTTGACGTAAGTAGTTTCAGGATCACTTCTTGATCGCTTCTAGCTCCTCGACCGGTGCGTTGCTTCTCTTCTAGCTCTCATTTGCGTATGTTAGCCACCATATATGCTTAGTGCTTGCCGCAGCTCCACCATATTACACCTTTCCTACCTATGAGCTTAAATAGTCTTGATCTCGCGGGTGTGAGATTGCTGAGTCCTCGTGACTCACAGATTCTACCAAAACAGATGCAGGTACCGATGATACCAGCGCAGACGATGCAACTGAGCTGAAGTGGGAATTTGATGAGGCTCTTGGTCGTTACTATGTATCGTTTCCAGATGATCAGTAGAGGTGCCCAGTCGGGACGATCGGGGATCTGTGTAGCATTTGGGGTAGTCTTCTTTTATTTTGGTTCGGTAGTCGGACCTTGAGTGTAATCTGGATGATGGATGCTTATTTATGTATTGTGTAAAGTGACGACTGTAAGCCAACTATGTATCTTTTCCCTTATGTATTACATGGGTTGTGCGAAGATTACCTCACTTGCGACATTGCTTTCAATGCGATTATGCCTCTAAGTCGTGCTTCGACACGTGGGAGATATAGCCGCATCGAGGGCGTTACAAGTTGGTAATCAGAGCCAGCCCCGACTTAGGAGCCCCCTGCTTGATTGTTTGCTGGCGATGTTGAGTCTAGAACAAAAATGTTTTGAGTCTTAGGATTATATATATCGGAGAGTAGGATTCTTTTTACTCCTCAGTCCCTTCGTCGCTCTGGTGAGGTCTCCTGACGTAGATGTTTTGACTATCCTCTTCTCAAATTACTCAAAAAAAATTTAGGATCACGCGGGTATCTTGGAATCATTTCGATGGTTTTGTGACGAGAACATTGTTCTTGGTGCCTCCTGACATCTAGGGGTTGTGGCAGTGTCCCGGGAGTTGAGCTCCGAGGTGTTGTCGTCACAATTTTATCGTTGTAGTTCTGGAATACCTGAGATTTGCCGACATCGAAAATCTCTTTTATGCAGTTGTTGGTGAGATAACCCCGATAACCCAGTACTGGGGCGAGCTCGGGAGTATTGCCATAACTCGTATAACGGATGCTTTTCGAAGGTTGAGGTACACGATTTCCGAAGGTTTCTTGGTTATGTGTTGACGGATGGATACAGCTGGATGTAGGGATTGTTAGTTTGGGTGAGATATTGTGCTTCCCCGGTATCCCCAACACCAGATTGCATAACCAGAAAGTTTCGGGAGTTTATAGGTGGGATTCAAGTAGCTCTAGCATTTCTTCCCGCAGATATTTGGTTTGTGATTGGGTAATCCTTACCACTTATTTGTTCTAGTTGTACCTTGTTTATTTCATTCATCAATCTCTTATCAAGTGGCTTCTCACCTTTATGGACGTGTGATGTTTACTTTGGGAATTCATTCGTTCATTCTTGTTCGAATGTTTATTGTGAAGACTATATGTTGCAATTTCTATCCGTTGATTCAACTTGTCTATCTATCTATCAAGATGCTAACGGATGTCAACCTCTTCAGGATGGCTCCGCCAACGCGTCAGAATCCGGATCGCAATGATGGGAGTCAGGTGAACCCTCCACCTCCACCTCCGCCTCCGGAGGCATGGCAAGCTTTGATGGCAGCCTCTAACGCCCATGCTCAGATGATGATCCAGCACATGCAAGAGCGCAACCAAGGCCAAGGTAACCAAAGGAATCAAGGTTAAGGGCAGTTCAATCATCAGCCTCAGTTTTCAACCCTCAACCAATTCCTTGCAAATCAGCCGAAGTCTTTCAGTTATTGTGTCGAGGCCACAGACGCCGATGATTGGCTCGTGGATATCAACAAGCATTTTGAATGCAGCAATGTCAGGCCTGAGGACTATGTCAAGTTCGCTTCTTTTCAGCTCAAGGATCAGGCAGCTGATTGGTTCCAGCAATACAAGGATTCCAGAGGTGGTCGAGTGATTACTTGGACTGATTTCTGTCGGGACTTTAAAGCTCACCATATTCCTACCAGTGTTGTTGAGAGCAAGCATGAGGAGTTCCGCAATCTCAAGCAAGGCAACATGTCAGTGTATGAATACAACAAGCAGTTTCAGAAACTTGCTCGCTTTGCTAAGCAAGATGTTCCAGATGAGAAGAGTATGATCTATCAGTTCAAAGGTGGCCTTAGAGAGGATCTGCAGTTAGCTCTCGTTCTTGTTGAGCCTACTCAGTTTGATCAATTCTACAATATGGCACTCAAGCAAGAAGGTGCTCAGCTCAAGTGTGAGGCTTCTAAGAAGAGAATCAGAGATGCAATGCAATCTTCTTCTTCCTCACAAGTGGCAGCTAAGCAACAGAAGTTTTATCTTCCTCCTCCGTTTTGTCAGCCTTACCATCAGAAGAACTCAGGTGCTCGTGGATCTTCCCACCCACCCAACCCAAGCTATCAGAACAAGTCTCAGCCTCAAAAAGTGTCGTACTCCTCTCAATTGGTCTGAGACAAGTGAACGCCAACTTCTTGGCAAGGACTTGATCACAGAAGCCGAAGAAATGTGCAAAGTCATTCATGAGAACCTCAAAGCCGCGCAATTGCGACAGAAGAGTTACTATGATAGCAGGCACCGCGATTTGGCTTTTGAAATCGAAGACCATGTCTACCTCCATGTATCTCCAATGAAAGGCACTCGTCGCTTCGGTATCAAAGGGAAGCTTGCCCCTAGATATGTGAGTCCTTTCAAGATCATTGGCAAAAGAGGCGATCTCGCCTATCAACTTGAGCTTCCATCCAACTTTGCAAATGTACACGATGTGTTTCACGTGTCACAGCTTCGCAAGTGCTTCAAGACTCCTGAGCGCACTATCAACTTCGAAGAGATCGACCTCCAAGAAGATCTCTCTTATCATGAGCATCCCGTTGCTATTCTTGAAGAAACCGAGCGCAAGACTCGCAACAAGTCAATCAAATTCCTGAAAGTGAAGTGGTCACACCATTCCGACCGAGAAGCCACCTGGGAGCGCGAGGATCACCTCCGTTCCGAATATCCGGAGTTCTTTCAGTCCTAGATCTCGGGACGAGATCCTCTTGTAGTGGTGGAGTGTTGTAACACCCCGGATGTAACTTTCCATATTTGTATCTCCAACTCTTGCCATTTTCGGCTATGTGATATGATATTCCCTCCGTGGTTGGGTTTTGTCTTTTGTTTTTCATTTTATTCATGTCATGCATCTCGTATCATGTCATCATGTGCATCTCATTTGCATACGTGTTTGTCTCATGCATCCGAGCATTTTCCCCGTTGTTCGTTTCGCAATCCGACACTCCCACATGCACCGGCGCACCCCCCTATTGTCTCTTTTGTGTGCGGGTGTTGAACATTCTAGGAATGGACCGAGCCTTGCCAAGTGGCCCTGGTATAGCACCAGTAGACCACCTGTCAAGTTTCGGGTCATTTGGAGCTCGTTTGGTACTCCAACGATTATCTGCATATCCGCAAAGGCCTCTTTTAAGTTGCAGCCCAACACCCCTCCAAAACAGCCCAATAACCCATCAAACTCCCCTCCATGCTCTCGGTCGTTCGATCACGATCGTGTGGGCGAAAACTACACCCCATTTGGACACTCCTAGCTCCCTCTACCTCTATATATAGACCCCTCCCCCGAATTCCGGACGAAACCCTAGCAAAACTCCTCCCCGCCGCCACCGGACGCATCCGGACCGGGCCGGACACGTCCGTCCGCCGCCGGACGAATCCCCGCCGCCGCCCGCGTCCAACCACAGCGCGCCACGTGGGCGTCCGCCGCCCGCCGCCGCCGCGGCCCGCCCAGGCCCGTGCGGGGCCCTCCCCGGCCCGCGTCGCCGCCGCCGCCGCCCCGCGGGCGCCCGAGGGCGTCGCCTCCGCCCCACCGCCCGGATCGCCCGGACCTCCGCCGCCCGCCGCCGTCCCGCGCGCTGGCCGCCGCCCGTCACCGCCGCCGTCCGGTGCTCCGGCGAGCTCCCGCGGCTCGCCTCCCGGTCGCCTCCGGCCGCCAGCCGCCATCGCCTCCGCCGGTCGCCGCCGAGCGCCGCCCCGGCCTCTCCTCCCTCCTGCTGCCTCCGCCCGAGCTCCTCCGGCCGCCATCGTCCCCGTCTCCGGCGAACCCTCCGGCCAGATCCAGATCCAGATCCGGTTTATTCTCCCCCCGTTTTCACTAAGTCTTTTTCTGCAGTAAAAATCATCGCAAGTTCATCGCATCACATCTTCGCACCCGTAGCTCCGTTCCATGCGTGTAATATGTCAAATTGTTCGTCCCGAAGAGTACATCATTTCATTCCATTGCATCATTTGCATTTGAGGTCATCTTGATGCCTGAAATGCTGTTGGAAGAGGGCTTCATATCGTTAGTTTCAGAATCTTATCAGCACGAGCTCTTTTGTCATTTTTGCCATGATTGATGTGTGCATCCTATGAGGGTGATCCCTAAATGTGTTTTGAACTAGGATATGTCTTCTTTACAGAGGTGCTTACCATGTATTTTTGTGATCAATGTGGTGACTAGCACAAGCATGCAAACTAGGCTTTGTGTTAATGCTGATTTTAGTTCCTGTTCTGCTGTAATTTTCATGCCATGTAAACATGTTGCTACAGAGAGATCCATGCATTATTTGAGATACTTCAGTAAGGGTGTTTTGACAACATTGTTTTGCTCTATCCATCCATGGTCCTGGTTGCAATTATGGAGTAGTCTAACATGTCATTTACGTGCTCTACTTTTGCTTCAAAATGTTTCCTGGCAGATTGTTTACGTGTTATTTAATTTGGCCGAGGTTGTTGTAGTTGGTCCGGATATGCTATGTTGTTGTTTCTTGCCATGTATAGCTTCTATGACATGCCTTCTTGATGGATGTATGCTTAGTTTATCTTGAGGTGCTCTGTAGTGAGTGCATCGACCTCGCGAAGGTGCCTTCGTAATTATTTCAATGCCATGCTTTGTTTGCAGAAATCTGTTAACGAAACTTGCTATGTTTACGTGGGTGCCATCATATTTTCTAGTCCATTTTGGCTTATGGTCAGTAAGGGACTTTTGATCTATGCTTTGAGTAGATTCATGCCATATCTTAGTTTGCTATTATAGGTCCCTGTAGCATGTTGATAACCTGCTCTGAACATTGCTTCGTAATGTTGTTTCTGACATGTCCAACCTGATATTTTTATGCACTTTCTCCATGCTTGTTTGAACCTGTTATGATGTGATTTAGCCGTAGCTCAGTGTTCCTCTTTTGTAAAGCATCTCCTGTAGATGATCTCCATATGTTTTGTTTTTATATTGGGGTGCTGTAGCATAGTTTATTGTTGCATGCTAAGTAGCATCGTGCTGTTAATCGCAGCTTTGTGCCATACTTGTCTTGCTTGCCATTTGCAAACCGTGCATCCGAATCCGATGATCTTTATATCGATTTCAACCGAAATCATCTTATCTTTCCAGCGGCATACTTGGTTTGCCAAGTTGATGCCTTGTTCATCATTCCTTCTGAAGCACGCATATGCATTGCATATCACATCTCGCATATCATGACATGTTTTGCATCATATTGCTTGCGTATTGCATCGTGATTTATTGTGGCTCCTTTGCTTGTGTTCTTGCTTTGGGTAGAGCCGGGAGACGATTACGTGCACGAGGAACCTGTTGAGAACGCTTACGAGGATCAAGCCTTTGACAACTCTGAGAACCTTGCAGGCAAGATGATCATACCTTCGAAATCATTTCTATCTTTGCTTGCTAGTATTCGCTCTTTCGCTATGTTAGACCTGCCTTCCTTTGTTTACCATGCCTACCTATTTCCATGACAAACCTCTAACCAACCTGTCCTAGCAACCATTGATTGGCTATGTCACCGCTTTTGCTCAGCCCCTCTTATAGCATTGTTAGCTGCAGGTGAAGATGAAGGTTGTTCCAGTTCGGAACGTGGTTATTTTGGGATATCACAATATCTCCTGTTTACATTAATGCACCTTATTTACTTGGTAAAGGATGGAAGGCCTGGCCTTATGCCCGGTGACTTGTTCCACTCTTGCCGCCCTAGTTCCGTATACCGGTGTTATGTTCCTGGATTTTGCGTTCCTTACACGGTTGGGTGATTTATGGGACCCCCTTAACAGTTCGCTTTGAATAAAACTCCTCCAGCAAGGCCCAAACTTGGTTTTACCATTTGCCACCTAAGCCCTTTCCCTTGGGTTTTCGCGATCCCAAGGGTCATCTTTATTTACCCCCCCCCCCCCGGGCCAGTGCTCGTTGTGAGTGTTGGTCCAAACTGTCGGCCGCCGGTGGCCACCAGGGGCAACTCTGGGCTGGCCTACCGGAAGTCTGGACAATCCGGTGTGCCCTGAGAACGAGATATGTGTAGCTCCTATCGGGATTTGTCGGCACAGCGGGTGGCTTTGCTGGTCTTGTTTTACCATTGTCGAAATGTTTTGCGAACCAAGATTCCGAGACTGATCGGGTCTTCCCGGGAGAAGGTCTATTCCTTCGTTGACCGTGAGAGCTTGTGATGGGCTGAGTTGGGACACCCCTGCAGGGTATTTAATCTTTCGAAAGCCGTGCCCGCGTTTATGAGGCAGATGGGAATTTGTTAATGTCCGGTTGTAGATAACTTAACACTTGACCTCTTTAAAATGCATCAACCGAGTGTGTAGCCGTGATGGTCTCTTCTCGGCAGAGTCCGGGAAGTGAACACGGTTTGTGTTATGCTTGACGTAAGTAGTTTCAGGATCACTTCTTGATCGCTTCTAGCTCCTCGACCGGCGCGTTGCTTCTCTTCTCGCTCTCATTTGCGTATGTTAGCCACCATATATGCTTAGTGCTTGCCGCAGCTCCACCATATTACACCTTTCCTACCTATGAGCTTAAATAGTCTTGATCTCGCGGGTGTGAGATTGCTGAGTCCTCCTGACTCACAGATTCTACCAAAACAGATGCAGGTACCGATGATACCAGCGCAGACGGCGCAACTGAGCTGAAGTGGGAATTTGATGAGGCTCTTGGTCGTTACTATGTATCGTTTCCAGATGATCAGTAGAGGTGCCCAGTCGGGACGATCGGGGATCTGTGTAGCATTTGGGGTAGTCTTCTTTTATTTTGGTTCCGTAGTCGGACCTTGAGTGTAATCTGGATGATGGATGTTTATTTATGTATTGTGTGAAGTGGCGACTGTAAGCCAATTATGTATCTTTTCCCTTATGTATTACATGGGTTATGCGAAGATTACCTCACTTGCGACATTGCTTTCAATGCGGTTATGCCTCTAAGTCGTGCTTTGACACGTGGGAGATATAGCCGCATCGAGGGCGTTACATTTTGTAATCATCGTGGATATTTACTTGCAACTACAATATCTTGGTTTCCGATTGTTCCATTTGCATGCCACTTGCCATACCTAAGCTTTTGGAGTTCTTTGATACAAAGCCACTTCTCTCATTTCCATTTTGGTAGCTCTGCGATTGAACCATTGTTCCTATACTATCTATGAAAGGTGAGAAATTGTTTGTACCCCTAACTGACCGCGCGCGCGCGTGCGCGCGCGCACACACACATGCACGCACTCGCGGCGCGCACACACAACAACAACAACTCAGCCAATTTGTCAAAAAAATCTAAGGGCATGTACAATGGTTGATAAGATAGTCTTATCTTAAGTTTTGCATGTAATTTAAAGATGACAAAGAAAAATGTCTACAATGGGTCATCTCTTAGCCTTATCTTCAATAACTAGCAATTCATAAAAATGTGGTGAGACATATTATGCTAAGAGATCATCTCTTGTCTTATCTTAAATAAGAGAAGACAAGCTTTCTCTTATGAGTTTTCTCTCCTCCACCTCATCATTTATCCTACGTGGCACTCCTAAGATAGTATCATTGTACATGCCCTAACAACCATTTTTGGACGCGTTAGCTACACCCTAGAAGTTAGGAACAACCATTCGTCCTTCAAACTTGTTGGACTGCTTGGAATAGCGGACCTCATTTGTTTTCCATCCGTGAACCATTGGAAGTAGTACACATGATACTAGTTTGAAGTATACGCTGTTGTACTAAAATTTGGAGTATATACTGTTACTTACAACCGTGAGTATATAACATTCTTTTGATGAAACGAGTTAGCACAAATAAGTATATATGACGGTTGTAAGTAACAGGGCACCAGCGTGCATTTTCCCGCGCGTGGCAATCACCGCCGTCAGCGTCGCTGTCGCACACGGGAATCAGTGCCATCAGTGTCCCCTTGTCCGCTGTGGCAGAGAGGCCGCCTCAGCAGCTGGCGGCCTGGCCCGCAGTCACGTCGCCACTGCAGCACGGCCTGTCGGCCCGCGAGCGACAGCGGCAACAGAGGCCGCCTCGCTGGGTGGCGGCGTGGCCCACCAGGCCTGGCCGTTCCGTCCCGGCTCGGCGCACTGTGCACAGACGGCTATATCCCGCGCGGCCGCCTCCTGTGGTGGTGGCAGGGCCCGCCGCCTCCTGGCGTGGCGGCAGGCGCCACGTGTCGCCTGCCGCCACTAACGAGGAGGTCCTTTTTGACAATGTTTTTGACATGTGGTCTTTTTTGACAATTCTGTTGGCTAGGGGGTCCTTTTGGACAAAAAATCGAATAGGTGTAGCCGATCGTGGGTACGTGGTGCTGGCACCGATAGATATGCGGACGACAGACCAGCTAGCACGGGCCCAGGTGTCCATGGATCTTGGTCACCGTGGTGTGCATAGATTACACTGCCATACGCCATAGTCAGTGGAAGATAAAAAAAATTAATGAACAATGGAAGATAAATTAGTACGAGGAACTACATGCATAAAAGTAATGCATGCGTGAGAATATACCTCAACGATGAGATGGTGAAACCCCTGAAAGAAAATAAAGGATGGGATGATGAACCTCAAGTGTCGTCGTCTCCGGTCAGGCAAGACCGCAAGGGTTGCCATATGAAGTCATCTTGTTGTCGTCGTATATCGTAGCCGGTCATAGCCGCCGGCGGCGATGTTACACGAAGATGCACCGTGACCACATGAGGAGCAGATGAGACCTTCTATATTTTCCTTCAGCTATTGTTGTCGTGGTTGATGCTGGACCAGAAGCTGCTGCCGCCTCTCCTCAGCTTTCGCCGTGTCCCCGCCAGTCCGCCACGGCTGCAGCCGCCCGGCATGTATCCAAGGATGGGATGGCAAGAAAAGTCAGGCTGCCTTTGTTGTCATCGCTGCCATCAGCGATCCACAATTTCTAGAACAAGGAATATGTCTAGGAGTATAGACTTGTAATAACAGTATACATGTGCTTATCCCTAAAAATCTGGAACATCTTTTCAAAGTGCTCGTGATCTCTCCCGTTGGATAATTTAAGAGGGAGTATGCGATAAACTAACAAAGATGATTACAGTACTTACCCGGTTTAAATGATTTATTAAGAGCTCATTTGGCAGTCATTATTTCATATATATTTTTTTGGCAGAAATGAAATAAAGCAGATCTAGACACTAGCTAAAAAGTCGATGTAGCCTTGTTATTTCCTTGGGCCACGCGGGTGTGGTGCTCCTTGCTCTGTGTTTTTTCCCGATAAAAGAGAGCTTTTCTCTCCGATTTCTAGTAATTCTTTTGAAAGAAGATTTCCACTAATAGAAATCACCAGGTCTTACAAGATAAGCAAAAGGAGACCCTGCTCTGTGTATAAATGGAGATCAACATCCAAGGCCTCCTCCCACACACACACACACACACACACGCTACAGAGCAGAGCAGAGTCTTGCTCCAGTATCTGCCCTCTCCTGCCTGTAGAGCATCCATAACGTGAAGTTCACGGACAAACATGTCTCCGGTGAAGGTGTTCGGGCACCCGATGTTGACAAACGTCGCACGGGTGCTGCTCTTCCTGGAGGAGGTGGGCGCCGAGTACGAGCTCGTGCCCGTCGACTTCGTCGCCGGCGAGCACAAGAGGCCCCAACACGTCCAGCTAAACGTAAGCAGACGGCAATTCGTCGATGGGTCACCGTATCAGGTTCAGGTGATGATTTCTGACAGAGATGCTACTTGCAGCCGTTTGCGAAGATGCCTGGGTTCCAAGATGGCGATCTCGTCCTGTTCGGTGAGCCTTCTAACACATCAGTACACACGAATCATTCCTGTCTAGGAGTATCATGTTAAAAATCCATTGGTTGGTTTCTCTAATCTAACAAATCGATGAGTGAGTGCAGAGTCGCGCGCCATCGCGAAGTACATCCTCCACAAGTACGGGGGGACAGCCGGCCTGGACCTCCTCGGAGAAAACAGCGGAATCGAAGAATTAGCAATGGTGGACGTGTGGACGGAGGTGGAGGCCCAGCAGTACTACCCGGCCATCTCGCCCGTGGTGTTCGAGTGCATCATCATTCCCTTCATCATCCCTGGCGGTGGCGCGGCGCCGAACCAGACCGTCGTGGACGAGAGCCTGGAGCGGCTGAGGGGTGTGCTGGGGATCTACGAGGCCCGGCTGGAGAAGAGCAGGTACTTGGCCGGGGACTCCATCAGCTTCGCCGATCTGAACCACATTCCATTCACCTTCTACTTCATGACCACCCCGTACGCCAAGGTGTTTGATGAGTACCCCAAGGTGAAGGCCTGGTGGGAGATGCTCATGGCGAGACCGGCGGTGCAGAGGGTCTGCAAGCATATGCCTACCGAGTTTAAGCTACGTGCGCAGTACTAGATGTTTATGTACTCCGCGCGGGTGTGTGCCG
This sequence comes from Triticum aestivum, assembly GCF_018294505.1. Lineage (NCBI taxonomy): Eukaryota > Viridiplantae > Streptophyta > Magnoliopsida > Poales > Poaceae > Triticum > Triticum aestivum. Next base: position 53,605,435 of record NC_057804.1, read on the forward strand.
TGCCGTGCTGGTGATGATCCCATTCAAGAGAAGAGACCTCCCTCCCGTGGGTGGGTGATCATCTGCCCGTCTACTACCAGTATACGCTTTCAGTTTCAGCAGCACGAGGAGTCCGCTTGCGCTTCTGTTCGTGCGAGCCTGGATTCCTTGCTTTAATTTGTGCACTAGTAGTAAATAAACAACGGAATCAATAAGCTCCGAACGTACTGTTTTTAAGATTCTCAGTCCGAACGCCTTCTCTACTGTTTGATTTTTCGCACGAATCCTGGAGCACCAAAAATCGCCACGTCGGCAAAGAAGCTCGTTCGGCATGAAAGACAGCCGTCCCGAACGCCGCCCCACTCCTCTGTCTCTATCCTTTTCTCCTCCTACAGTCCTTTCTTCCCCCTGATGCCTGCAACCATGCCCATACGAGGTGGCGAGCTGCTCGTCGTGCACCGCCGCCACACCAAGCGTCCCTGATGCCTGCAACCACGCCCGAGCTCCCGTCGGTTCGCCTCAACCCAGGCAGCAGCCGACGCCTTCCTCTCGCCATGATCTGGTCGTCCCCGCGTCGCCGTACGCCGGAGCGCTGCGACCGCTCGCCGGTGAATCCATTGCGCTCTTCTCTTTGCTTCTCCTCCTTCTTCCTCATCTACATGCCATGCGGCCAGGGATGGCTCACGCCAATGCTCGGCTCGGCGCCAGACTCTCCATGCCTGGCGGCCAGGACAGCTCTGCTCCGCGCGCTGCGGGCAGCATCTGCACTAGGGCGCGTTGACCGTCGGCGTTGTGGTGCCAGCGGCCACAGCCGCAGACCATGCCCTCGGTCACGTTCCTAGTCTACAACATTACCAGCAAGACGAGCAAGCCGGATGCGTCGCCGCTGTGCCCACAGCTTGTTCCTCGCAGCGACCGCCATGACCCGTGACTTCCGCCACATCAATTAGGAAAGCGTTTTCAAGGTGAGCAATGCTTCATTCCCAATTTCATTCGTTGTCAATGCTTCACAATTCATCCCGTGCCTGAATGCCTGAATTTTACCAACAATTGAAGCATGAACGCCTGAAATTATCAACATACTATTTGTTGTCTCTAAAAATCATGTCAATGATTCACAACACTTACGGTTTATGTATTCTACAGATTTAATGCAAGCGTTGGCATTGATTCTAGATTCCCTTTTTGTTTAATTTTTTCTAAATGTTAAGAACATTCACAGCTTGTGACATGCCCTTTTGTTTGGTTTTTTCCCATGTTGTTAACACTGTGAGATCCCTTTTTCAAAATTACTGCAATTTTTGCCATGATGTTTATATATACTCCCTCCGTTTCAAAATAGATGACTCAACTTTGTACTAACTTTAGTACAAAGTTGGGTCATCTATTTTGGAACGGAGGGAGTACTTGCTATGGCAAAAAATTCTGTCCAATTTAGATGTGGGCAGTAGGCCTGTTTTCTTTCTTTTTGCTGTAGATGATATGTGATAGTAAATGGGGCAATGGCAAATTTTAGTAAAATTTTGTTCAAGCCCATGGCAGTTTTCTCAACAAATGTGTTCTTTCATCATGGAAATTCTATAGAGTCTTGTTTCTATTTGTAGCTGTCACATGGCAAGTGCTTGGAGGTTCCTCCTATATCTCATGGCAAAGTATTACCATGCTTTTACCCAACACAATGGCAAATTTTAATTGCCATGATCACATGACAATTGAAAAAAATGGCATGTCTCCACTTTTTGCCAAGGCAAATGTAGTTTTCAATGAAGGATGGCAATTTAAGTCCATGGCTGAAAATTGAGGCAGAGATGAGATGGATTTTTTAGTTTGGTCACACTTTGTTGGTGGAGTAGATGCATCGCAGATTCACTGTGTATATGGGAAGTAGTTGTTTTGTTCATGGTGTTTTTTATGGGGTTTTTCCTCTGATCTAAACATTTATATGGGAATTAGTTGTTTTCTTCCCTGGAACGGCTGTCCATTGCTTTTAATTTGTCTATAATGTGATATTGCCATGTCAATTCTTTAACATGTCGTCCCATGGGTAGCTCAAGATCAGGTTTGTCATGCAAAACTTTAAGATGTGTTGTTTTTCTGCCATTATTTGCAAACTTAAGATGTATTGACATGGGAAACTTAATTTGAGTTTTTTTTTCATGGCCACTATACATGCGTATTTACAAGCATTCTTCTAGGAAAGTCACACTTTTTTCTAGATAGCATGGCAAGTTTTTTAGGACAAGACGAATTATTTTGTGTCCTAAATTGGCCATGGCAAATTTAGTTCGTAGATCATGGCATGTTTTAGCATGGCAATGTTTAAAGTGATTTTGCCACGGAAAATTTAGTAGATGTCTGACGGCAAATTCAGTTTAATGCCCATGGCAAGTTTCTTTTTTCAAGACGATGACAACTTTTTTTTTAGCATGGCAATTTTTAAAGTGATTTTGCCATGGAAAATTCACTAGATGTCCCACGACAAATTCAGTTTAATGCCTATGGAAAGTTTCTTTTTTCTAGACGATGTCAACTTTTCTTTTACCATGGCAATTTTCTAAAGTGAATTTGCCATGGGAAATTCACTAGATGTCCCCCGGCAAATTCAATTTAATGCCCATGGCAAGTTTCTTTTTCTCAAGACGATGTCAACTTTTTTTTACCATGGCAATTTTTAAAGTGATTTTGTCATGGCAAATTCACCATATGTCCCACGGCAAATTCAGTTTAATTCCCATGGCAAGTTTCTTTTTCAAGATGATGTTATTATTTTTTACCACAACAAATTCACTAGATGTCCGACGGCAAATTCAGTTTAATGCCTATGGCAAGTTTCCCTTTTTGAAGACGATGTCAAATTTGTTTTTTACCATGGCAATTTTTTAAAGTGATTTTGCCATGCAAAATTCACTAGATGTCCCACTGAAAATTCAGTTTAATGCCCATGGCGAGCTCCTTTTTTCAAGACAATGTCGACATTTTTTCATGGCAATTTTAAACTGATTTTTTCATGGCAAATTCACTAGATGTCCCATGATAAATTCAGTTTAATGCCCATGGCAAGTTTCTTTTTTTTTTAAACGGAGGCAAGCAAGTTTCTTTTTTTCAAGAAGATGTCAACTAGTTTTTTACCATGGCAAGTTCACTAGATGTCCCACGATAAATTTAGTTTAATGCTCGCGGCAAGATTCTTTTTTTAGGACGATGCGAGAAAGCATACAATTTTTAACTAAGGAATCGCATTGTTGCATTCTTATTCATGTATGATTTTTTGGTATTATATTAGATGGGAAATTAGTCTTGTATATTACATGAAAAAATACTTACTGCATATGTATTTTGTTATTTTTCTATTTTTGTACACATTGTAGGTTTTAGGCATTTTCATGTTTGTTTTATTTTTTTGTAAACAAATATCATTTTTATCATAGCATTTTCTCTTGGTTAAAGACAGATGGCAATTTCCGGTTTGCATCACTGGGATTTTTTAGTTCTCAGTTTTCTTCTTTTAATGGCAGTTTTTTTTTCATAATATGGCAAAACCTGAGCTTTCTTTTTCACAGATAAAAAATGTTTTTATTCTTAGTACAAACTGGGCCATACTAGGCTTTCTTTTCTTTGTTATAGTCACTAGATGACTCGTTGCGCCAATGGCGCAAAGGCCGAAAGGGAGCCAAGTATTGTGAGAATATTTAGACACTTAAGTCGAAAACCAAATGTGCCCAACACTGCAGCAACCTCTACTTGAAAGCCGCCTTTTCTCACCGGATCTAACATAGATACATAATTCTTCAAGAGCAAATTTTAAAGAAAATATAAAACATGGAAGGCTTTAAGTTGTACTATTGAGACCATACCACCATATCTTCATTTAGTTTTTTTGGAAATCTAAAGGTCTAAGAGGATCATACATGTGAGAAGCTGTGAATCCACAACAAAAACCTAAACTAACTTCCAAACAGCTCAGATCTCTCGTTGTAGTGCGGGGACATGTCCTTAATCCTGCATCCACAACCCATAATTTTTCAACACCTAAATCCACGAAATCCAACCGAAGGAAATCATGGCAGAAAAATGTGTCGTGGCTTACATCTCCGAGAACTTCTTGGCATACTTCTGCAGGTTGGACACAGCAATCCTCGCTGCGAGCTGCTGAAGAACCACACATGCACCTTCCTTCACCTTGCCCTTGGGGAGGAGGGGGGCAACACTTGCAGCGCCACGACAAGGCTTTGCAAACGCCGCCGGCGAGAGCGCGCAGCAGAGGGCGTTGAGAGTGGCAGCGGCCTTCGCCTCGGCGCGGGCATGGTGGCCATGCGACTCGAGGCAGCACACGAAGCGGTCGCGCTGGAGCACCACGCTATGCACAGATGTGTAGGCAAGTAACAAAGATTGGTCAAAGGGAAACAAATTATCCAAAAGAAGAAAGGTTTTATATATTTTCAACATACCCAGCCATAAAATCAGATGCTTCTTGATTAACAAAATGAACACACAATTAAGCGGGGCATAGAAGGTGTACAATTATGTACTGAAAAAAATCAGAGGGGTTAGATTATGTTCAAATGAGATAAATCATCAAGGTTCCAATGATAGAAAACTTTGGGCCCGATGCACTGATTAATGTTACAGCACACAGGCAAGCTAGACATCTACGTCTGGAGCGAATACTTTCTTCTTCCTATATATATGAGAAAAAACACGCGCATCAGACTTGAAAGCAAAACGAGCCTGGAAAAATTGATGTAGTGCAGAGGAGTAACAAATAAAGGAACACAAAAATTCCAGAAATTGTTCAGGGTCCTTTTTGTTCTGCAGACATTTTATTTTGTAGAATGGCACTGTTCACCATTTGGGGATCACTTATGTCTTGTGCGGACTTACGGTTGACATTTGCCATAAACATTTCTCAAGGATTCTTCACTTGTGTAATATGAAATCCTCGTTTCTGAGATAAACCGTGGATAACAGAATATACATAGAACCTGATTGGAGCAGAATATTTATTCTGAGGATGTTGCAAGACCGTAAGGTTCTGACTGTCCACTACCATGCCAAATACAGTATGAATGATAGTGTCTCCAGTATTTTGCCTAAATGAATTGTATGGTTTGAAACAGAGACAACTGAAAGAACAGTGCTAACCATGGCATCGCTGGGAGACTCGCGTTCATCCTCCAAATTGTCTGGTTTGGAGCAGCAACTGATCCGGGTTCGCACTGAAACACACATACACAAGAAAACATCTTCAACACCTAATTCAGTAGAGATTTCTCTCTGTCTCTCCAAGAAAATAACATTCCCCTCAAGCAACCAATGAACAAGAACGATTCTGCGTATCTGAAGAACGGAACCGGGATGGTGATAACATCAGAGGCTCCCAATTTGCAGCCCCGATATGAGCACCCCCCCTCTCCTATACAGGTATAAAAGAACTCACCTCTGGCCGGCGGCCGGTGGGCGGAGCTAAATGACCTACAAGATCTCTACTACCCGAAGTTTCTTAAATTATCACCAAATTAATACCTTTAACTAATTAAGGATGGAAAAGATTAAGCAAACATTAAGCTACAGAATCGTCTCCTGGATTGTTATGAGCATAAGAACCTGCTTTTTTTGCGATTTCAAATCTGATTTTTTTGTGGCAATACAATTCTAAGGCCGTAAATAAAAATTATTATACTATTGTCTGGTCAATTTAAGATCTATGCTGAATAGGTTGAAGTTCTGTCGGTACTACAAATCTCCACTTTTGGGGAAAGCAACAAACTTGGAATCACCAATGAAGATTCAAACAGGAAGACAACTGCATATTTAACTTTCATAAAAGCACTTCCTTATTTTGACCATTTATATATATCAAGTATATACACCATCGACTCAATTTCAGTCTTCTTTAATCTCCGGCGGCCGGTGGGCGGAGCTAAATGACCTACATGATCTCTACTACCCGAAGATTCTTAAATTATCACCAAATTAATACCTTTAACTAATTAAGGATGGAAAAGATTAAGCAAACATTAAGCTACAGAATCATCTCCTGGATTGTTATGAGCATAAGAACCTGCTTTTTTTGCGATTTCAAATCTGATTTTTTTGTGGCAATACAATTCTAAGGCCGTAAATAAAAATTATTATACTATTGTCTGGTCAATTTAAGATCTATGCTGAATAGGTTGAAGTTCTGTCGGTACTACAAATCTCCACTTTTGGGGAAAGCAACAAACTTGGAATCACCAATGAAGATTCAAACAGGAAGACAACTGCATATTTAACTTTCATAAAAGCACTTCCTTATTTTGACCATTTATATATATCAAGTATATACACCATCGACTCAATTTCAGTCTTCTTTAATCTCTAACTGAACCAAATAACAAAAGCTTAAGCTTAAGCATCCACACACACAGAAAATGCAAAACAAATCTCACATAAAACTGTCCCAAGTCAGATACAGGGGAAACCAAGGTGAGATGATCATGTTTCTTATAGGGAACAATAACCATAGGTAAATACATACATTATTGCCCTGTCAGAAGGTACTTAGTTGTACTTCAAGTGGTACTGGGACATGAAACTAAGCCATTGAAATTTTTGAAACAGAATAGATGATAACACCAGTGTAGGCCATGAACAAAAATACAAAGAACATAATCAAGCATAACCCACCTCGACCGAAGCAACGGTTGATCAACAGCAGGAACCTGAACCTCATGATGCTACACCATATATCTATGGTTACCCTTTTTATTTCTCCCGCCTAACCTGAAGTAATTATCTGGACAAAATAGGGAGGCACACTTCAACTAATCAGTTCTTAGTAATTATAGAATGCCCTGTATTAAAGGAAGTAAAATCAAGCATGTATATGCTCTAACTTTCATAACTGCATGTAAACTCAGCGATTAACTTTATATACCAAAGTGTACAATTCTCAAGTTTAGCTATAGAGACGAAAACAGAGACAGAGGGCGTGCACCTGAAACCTGACGGAGTTTGCTTCAGCCTCCAATCCAGAACATAATCATCAACCATGCACACCTTCCCCATGTACTTCACAAGCATCTATAAAGATGGAATTGACATAAGCCATAAATCACAAGTTCTTGGCACCAACGGCAATAGGGTGTCATTTTAAACAATGTTCAGAATGATGGCTCTGATGAATCTTTTAATGCCTACAGCAGACAAATCTAAACTGAATTTTGTTTGTTTTTTCTGTAACTAAGAAGTTGGAAATTGACAATCATGTATATAGATCAAGGAAAAGTAGAGTAGAAAATGGACCACAATTATGCTAGCAGCAAAGTACTCTGGAAATGAAAAAAAAAGAGAAACGCAAGTTAGATTATTCTCTGGAAATGAAAAAAAAAGAGAAACGCAAGTTAGATTATTCCAGTCAAGTGATGCAAGTATATCTTTCAAGCATCGAAAAAATAGATACGAATCAAAAGAGGCTATCGCATCATCCTGGTCATTAACATCAGAACCATAATTCTGGATTTCTGAAGTTGCAAAATACTTCTGGAAGCTGTTGTATTGTTAATTCACATTTATCCTACAACATCCATACATCATACAAAAAATGGAGAAAGAAAAACCAATAAAAACCTGCTCGAAGGTAGTCATCATCAACAATTCTTGCTTCAGTAATGACAACCAACCAGCACATATATCCATCCATGATACATAAAGGGGGGAAGTAAATTACCTTGTATGAGAACAAATGAATTGTCAGGTTGCTGCAGCTGCCAAAAATGCCCCAGCTTAATACATGGATTCTGTCAATGCAACTCACATAGTCACCTGGGTACACATTAATAGACAAAAATAATGCATCAATTAAAAGGAGCCAAAACAAGCAGAGCAGATCACGAACAAAAAACAAATGAGAAAAGTCACTGGAATATAAGTAAAATAAAGTAGTTGGCATTCATGTAAACAAATCTAAACAAGGATAAAATAAATCATAACATCAAATTGCAGGAACAAATGTGACTTTGCTTGAGACAGAGGTGAATTCACCTTATTCTTCTTCACCAAACTCTTCCTTGGGATTCTTCCTCTTCTCTTCTTTTACAGATCTGCACACATTGTTCTTACGAAAACAGAAGAAATCAAAATCAGATTACTGGAGAACTGGGGGGGAGGGGTCAAAGGGGAGAGGAAGATGGAGAGGATTTATATGTGCAGCCTAGATTCTCCAGACTCGCAGTCCTTCTCCCACCTCTGTCCTCCTCACCTCCCCAAGATCCGTCACACCCACCATAAAAACTACACACCCAGACCCTAAATTAATTTAGAGTGGAAGGAATCAGGAGGAAGAAGTTAAACAGGGTGGAGTTCCAAGGAGGCATTGAGCCGCTGCCTTTCATCATTTTTGTGGAGAAAAGTTGAGATAGTGCACGGGAGGGGAGGAGGCAACAACCCAGCTCGTGGAAGCCAGCGCGGAAGAGCCTGCGGGGGAGGGCGGTGGATTGAGGCGGCGCACAGGAGATAGCATCACCGGGATCCGGGGTCGAAGGAGCGACGGGCCATGGCAACACGGAAGGGGGAAGATAGGGTGGGGGAGAGAGAGATAAATCAAGGGAAGGAGGAGGGGAGCAGGGGGTACCTACGCATGGGGAGGGGGAGGCTGACCGATGGCTCGAGCTCCACCTGCCATGGCGACAAGGAGAAGAGGGCTAGGAGGTCCCCGATGGCCGGCGCCTCTCTCCTCGCCGCTCCTTCCTCCAGCGCCGGCCTCCAGCTCCGGCCGACTGGCCCTGCTCCCCCTCGACTGCGACGTCGGCGCCCGCCACCCTCCTCTACCGCCCGCCCGCGCTCTCTCTCCCAGCCCGCGTTTTCCAGGCGAAGTCCATGGGGTGGCCGACGGATCCGGCGACCCATCGGAAGGAGGAGGAGGTGGTTGGAGGGAGCGGCGGCGGGTGAGGACGAGGGAGGGAGGAGCGAGGGGCGCGGGGCTGTGGATTGGGGCTAGGGTTAGGGAGCGGCGGCGGGTGAGGACGAGGGAGGGAGGGAGGGAGGGAGGAGCGAGGGGTGCGGGGCTGTGGATTGGGGCGCCGCTCTCTACCTCGCGTGCTACGGTGTTTTTTTTCCTTCGCGTGGTGCGCTGCACCCCCACGCGCGGCGCGATACGGTGGGCTTTCTTCCCTCGCATGGTACCGTGCGCTCGATGCCTTCGTTGTGACTACCTACCCCTTCATCCTTTATAAGTTAGATAAGGCCAAACAGAAGCTATGCTGGGGTGGGGGGAGGGCGTTCGGGCTGGGACTCCTCTCATCCCGAACGAATTTGTTCGGTAGCTGCCCACCCGTCACCGAACAAATCGTTCCATCTGGCGAACCACGAGGCCGAACGTTCGGCCGTTATCGACATCCATACGTCCTATATAGTACACCACTAGAGATCAGAATGGATCCAAAGCAAATACATATACATCTTGGATACGTGTGCATGTGCATGCAAATATATATACATCTTGGATTCGTTTTTCAAACCGCCGACTTAGCAGTTTATTTATTTATTACAAGTCGCAATTTTGCTCTTTAATGTCGTTCCGGAAAGAGAATTAAAGGAGGTGTTTCGGGTCCGTACCAACAAACAAAGGACCGACCTACCGTAAGGGTTCACACTGTTGGAGTTGTGTCGAATATTGTATACAAGGTAGGTTATTGTGTTTACATAGGATGTGGAGTCGTGTCCTAGTAGGACACTTGTATCCTAGGCCTCTAATATATAGCGGGGGTAGACACACGATGTAACCTATGCCAACATAATAGCACAGGCGCGCAAGGGGGAGCCGGCGGCGTGTGCTGGCGCCCGGGTGGCCGGTGTGCGGTATTGTGACGGTGTCATGGGGAGGAGCGCCCGTAGTCAGGCCCCGGGATGTAGCCATATCGATGAACCTCGTTAACAAATCTCGGTGTCGTGCTCGTGTGATTGCTTGGTCCTCGGATGATCGATGGAATGCCTCAATTTATTCTAACAAGTGGTATCATGAGCAAGGTTCAAGGAGGTCGCGGTTCATTGATCTAGAGGATGGATCGTCGTCAAGTTTCGGTACAAAGACGATGCGCAGAAGATGATCCGCGGTGGTTGTTGGGTGCGCTATCGACGAGATCAGGATAAGCATCAGGTAGCATGCATCGGTGAGTTGCATCAGCGGGCGGCTAGATCGGTTCAGTCGATGGAAGCGGCGGCGGCATGTTCGAGAGGACTCGGCGAGATCGGTTCGATCGAATCAGTCGGCGCATGGCAGTGGCAGGAATCCCGTGGCGACAAGTGGCATCGGCAAGTTGCCAGGCGGGGCTGGCTTGTACAAGGCACGCTAAGGCCCAGTAGGGGCCTGCAGGCGTGTGGCTAAGGCGGCCCAAGATGGCTAGTGTGGCTGCAGAGGATGCAAGGCGAGCGACGGAATAGGCCACGGAATTCCCTATTCGCCGCTTATTGCGGCAAGTAGTCGCCGCTTCGCATAGGGCGAGCTCACCCTGGGCCGGCCCATTTGAGTGGTTTTCGCCTCGCGAGATGAACCGCAAAAAAGAATCACGCTAGGGATCGAACCTACGACCTCCTGCAGCCCTACAAACCGCGCTAGCCACCGCAACAGGCTCGTGGATCTGTAAAAATAGCAACGAACAAAACCATTTGTTCCTTCTACTGTTTTTTCTTCAGTCTTATTCTCTTCTTTCTTTTTTCTCGTTTTCTTTGTTTTTCCTTTTTAATGTTTTTTTTTACTTTTTCTTTGTAAGCATTTCGAAAAGTTCAAATATGGTTCAGAATATTCAAAAATGTCCTTTTTGTCAAATATTGTTCATATTTCTTAAATAGTGTTCACATTTGCAAAATTTTGTTCACAATTCAAAAAATGTTCATGATTTTTTTGTTTGCTTTTCAGTTTTTCAAAATTTTGTTCACATTTGAAATCTTTTAAATTAATTAAAAAAATGTTCGACTTTCAAATCTTGTTCCCACTTTTAAAAAATGTTCACAATTCGAAATAATGTTCGCATTGCCAAATTTTGTTCAGAGTTACAAAAAATGTTTCCTTTCTCACAAATTGTTCACAGATCCAAAACTATGTTCGCTTTCTTCAAATTTTGTTCCAAATTTAAAAAATATTCGAGTTTCCAATCTCGTTCGCATTTTCAAAAAATGTTCACAATTCGAAATAATGTTCGCATTGCCAAATTTTGTTCAGAGTTACAAAAAATGTTTCTGTTCTCACAAATTGTTCACAGATCCAAAAATATGTTCACTTTCTTCAAATTTTGTTCCAAGTTTAAAAGAATGTTCGAGTTTCCAATCTCGTTCGCATTTTCAAAAAATGTTCACAATTCGAAATAATGTTCGCATTGCCAAATTTTGTTCAGAGTTACAAAAAATGTTCCCTTTCTCACAAATTGTTCACAGATCCAAAAATATGTTCGCTTTCTTCAAATTTTGTTCCAAGTTTAAAAAAATGTTCGAGTTTCCAATCTCGTTCGCATTTTCAAAATATGTTCACAATTTGAAATAATGTTCGCATTGCCAAATTTTGTTCAGAGTTACAAAAAATGTTCCCTTTCTCACAAATTGTTCACAGATCCAAAAATATGTTCGCTTTCTTCAAATTTTGTTCCAAGTTTCAATTTTTTTTGCTTTTTCTATTTTTCGTTTAAAATTTTATGAAATGTTCTTGTTTTTTAAAATTTGTTCAACATTACAAAAAAACTTTGCTGTTTTTCAGAAAATTGTTCACAGGTCAAAAAATGTTCAACATTTTAAAATAATTATTCTCTATTTTTGGAATTGTCCGCGTTCAAAAAAAGGTACAGGTTTTGAAAACGAGCTGCGTTTGTCCTGCAAAAAAAAAGAATGAACTGCATTCAAACTTCTAAAAAAGTTTAGATCTGTCGTGGATTATGTTCTTATAGTGTTTGCTGCTTAATATTGGCATAAAATGTGTAGTGGTGCAATGGCTACCGGACGCGGTTACTAATCGGAAGGTCTTGAGTTCGAATCTCCAATCGCCTTCAGGGCGTTGTATATTTTACGTCAGTAGTTGCTCCTTCGTGGGCCGGCCCAAACGAGGCACCCCCTGTGCGAAGCCCCTCCAGTCTGCCGTAGAATGCGGCAGATAGGAGGTCCCATAGGCCACGGCGCACGCGGCTGGGACGGTTGGTGAGGCCGGCGTGCGTGGCATGCGTGCAGGAAGCGTGGACGAGTGCATGCAGGAAAAAGCAGAGACTGGAGATTTGTTTGAAGACAAAAACAGGACCGAGTCCTGACGTGACATAGATAGGCAGATCAAATCAAGCGAAGGAAAAATCCATTGGTACATCCATCAGGGCTTTGGCAAAGGCAGCGCTAGCATCGGAAGTTGAGCCAAGGGAGCACTTCAGGTGAAGACCAACTAGCTAGATTGCTAGTAGTAGACAGAGGTTCTGTTCTTATACTTGGGATCACTGGAAGACTGCTCAGTTTTTTTCACAGGGTCAGTCGTACAAAGAACTATGGCGCCAACGGGTACCGAGTTTGAGGTGGAGAAGTTCGACGGAACTGGAAATCTTGGATTGTGGCAGACATGGGTGAAAATTTGTTGGCACAAGAGGGATGCTTGAGGGCGTTGCGGGAAGTCATGTCAGCTGAGATGGACTTATGTGATAGACGGAAATTCACATAAGACGATTTGGGAGCCTTGAGTGTGTCATACAGTCGAACGAGTTCGGCTGGGTCGGACTAGGCAGTCTGACGGATCGACGCGAGTCGGTTGGTACAGAAGACTGTGCTTGGATCGGCGACATCGACATAGGAGCGTGATGCTGATGGTGACCGACTTGTGGGCATGGAAACACGTGGCACAGGCCCCGAGGGCTTGTGTGGCTTCGGCAAGACTATGGCGCGGGGTTGATTCAAGACGGTGCACATGAGAGTTTGAAGTCGACGGGGCGCGAGGGTGGACTGATCATCTATCGTGGAGTCATGTTGAAGGTGGAGCTGGATTGAGGGGCTACGGTGTAAGGATCCAGGGAATCGAAGCCTATTCAGTAAACGGGAAAAAAGCAAGTGACACGTAGTTCAGACTGGAGCCCAATGGCCTGATGGAAGAATGAAACTCGTCATCGGTCGGTGATGATCGGTGGTACTCTACAGTGGGGGTTGAGTGATGTGGTTTTGCGACCCTTGAGACTCGACTGGGACAACGGAGGCTCGACGCGGTAATAGCGGCGAGGCGTGCGGTGCGCACGGGACATGGAGATGGGCCAGGGCTCTGGTGGTCATACATGTGGTGAGACAACTGCGAATTTGACTCGGAATGACTACAAGCAACGGTGAAATTCCTTCATGTTTCAGACAGGCGGTCAAGAAAGGAACGGTGATGTTGAGTTCAGGTAGCTCTTATGTGTGATACCCAATATGTGAGTTGTTCACTTTCACGCAGGTCAGTGATCAGTGTGTGATGACATTGGACGGATACTCTGAAAGTTGGGAGCACAAGCTAGAGTAACAAGAAACTTAATTTTGCTCAGTGTTGACCGTGGTCAAGAAAAAAAGGGACTACAAGTTGCAGGTGGAGTCATGTGGAGTCTTTGGAGTAGCACCGGTACTCTGGGACAAGCTCAAGTCCAATGTACATGGAAGTATGGCGCATTGACGAATTCAAGGTTGTGGAGAATATTCGCCAAGGTGGAGTTTGTTGAAGTTGTGTCGAATATTGTGTACAAGGTACGTTACAGTTGGACTATGAGTTGTATTGTGTTTACATAGGATGTGGAGTCGTGTCCTAGTAGGACACTTGTATCCTAAGCCTCTAATATATAGCGGGGATAGACACACGATGTAACGTATGCCAACATAATAGCACATGCGCGCAAGGGGGAGTCGGCGGCGTGTGCCGACGCTCGGGTTGCCGGTGTGCGGTATTGTGACGGTGTCACGGGGAGGAGCGCCCGTAGTCAGGCCCCGGGATGTAGCCATATCGGTGAACCTCGTTAACAAATGTCGGTGTCGTGCTCGTGTGATTTCTTGGTCCTCGGATGATAGATGGAATGCCTCGGATTTATTCTAACAAATGGTATCATGAGCAAGGTTTAAGAAGGTCGCGGTTCATTGATCTAGTGGATGGATCGTCGTCAAGTTTCGGTACAAAGACGATGTGCGGAAGATGTTCCGCGGTGGTTGTTGGGTGCGCTATCGACGAGATCAGGATAAGCATCAGGAAGCATGCATCGGTGAGTTGCATCAGCGGGCGGCTAGATCGGTTCAGTCGATCGAAGCGGCGGCGGCATGTTCTAGAGGACTCGGCAAGATCGGTTCGATCGAATCAGTCGGCGCGTGGCAGTGGCAGGAATCCCGTGGCGATGAGTGACATCGGCAAGTTGCCAGGCCGGGCTGGCTTGTGCAAGGCACGCTAAGGCCCAGTAGGGGCCTGCAAGCGTGTGGCTAAGGCGGCCCAAGATGGCTAGTGTGGCTGCAGAGGATGCAAGGCGAGCGACGGAATAGGCCACGGCGCACGCGGCTGGGACGGTTGGTGAGGCCGGCGTGCGTGGCATGCGTGCAGGAAGCTGTGGACGAGTGCATGCAGGAAAAAGCAGAGACTGGAGATTTGTTTGAAGACAAAAACAAGACCGAGTCCTGACGTGACATAGATAGGCGGATCAAATCAAGCGAAGGAAAAATCCATTGATACATCCATCAGGGCTTTGGCAAAGGTAGCGCTAGCATCGGAAGTTGAGCCAAGGGAGCACTTCACGTGAAGACCAACTAGCTAGATTGCTAGTAGTAGACATAGATTCTGTTCTTATACTTGGGGATCACTGGAAGACTGCTCAATTTTTTTCACAGGGTCAGCCGTACAAAGAACTATGGCGCTAACGGGTACCAAGTTTGAGGTGGAGAAGTTCGGCGGAACTGGAAATCTTGGATTGTGGCAGACATGGGTGAAAATTTGTTGGCACAAGAGGATGCTTGAGGGCGTTGCGGGAAGTCATGTCAGCTGAGATGGAATTATGTGATAGACGGAAATTCACATAAGACGATTTGGGAGCCTTGAGTGTGTCATACAGTCGAACGAGTTCGGATGGGTCGGACTGGGCAGTCTGACGGATCGACGCGAGTCGGTTGGTACAGAAGACTGTGCTTGGATCAGCGACATCGACATAGGAGCGTGATGCTGATGGTGACTGACTTCTGGACAGGCCCCAAGGGCCTGTGCGGCTTCGGCAAGACTATGGCGCGGGGTTGATTCAAGACGGTGCACATGAGAGTTTGAAGTCGACGGGGCGCGAGGGTGGACTGATCATCTATCGTGGAGTCATGTTGAAGGTGGAGCTGGATTGAGGGGCTACGGTGTAAGGATCCAGGGAATCGAAGCCTATTCAGCAAACGGGAAAAAAGCAAGTGACACGTAGTTCAGACTGGAGCCCAATGGCCTGATGGAAGAATGAAACTCGTCATCGGTCGGTGATGATCGGTGGTACTCTACTGTGGGGGTTGAGTGATGTGGTTTCGCGACCCTTGAGACTCGACTGGGACAGCGGAGGCTCGACGCGGTAATAGCGGCGAGGCGTGCGGTGCGCACTGGACATGGAGACGGGCCAGGGCTCTGGTGGTCATACATGTGGTGAGACAATTGCGAATTTGACTTGAGATGACTACAAGCAACGGTGAAATTCCTTCATGTTTCAGACATGCGGTCAAGAAAGGAGCGGTGATGTTGAGTTTAGGTAACTCTTATGTGTGATACCCAATATGTGAGTTGTTCACTTTCACGCAGGTCAGTGATCAGTGTGTGATGGCATTGGACGGATACTCTGGAAGTTGGGAGCACAAGCTAGAGTAACAAGAAACTTAATTTTGCTCAGTGTTGACCGTGGTCAAGAAAAAAAGGGACTACAAGTTGCAGGTGGAGTCATGTGGAGTCTTTGGAGTAGCAGCAGTACTCATGGGATAAGCTCAAGTCCAATGTACATGGAAGTTTGACGCATTGACGAATTCAAGGTTGTGGAGAATATTCGTCAAGGTGGAGTTTGTTGGAGTTGTGTCGAATATTGTGTACAAGGTAGGTTACAGTTGGACTATGAGTTGTATTGTGTTTACGTAGGATGTGGAGTCGTGTCCTAGTAGGACACTTGTATTCTAGGCCTCTAATATATACCGGAGGTAGACACATGATGTAACCTATGCCAACATAATAGCACATGCGCGCAAGGGGGAGCCGGCGGCGTGTGCCGGCGCTCGGGTGGCCGGTGTGCGGTATTGTGACAGTGTCACGGAGAGGAGCGCCCGTAGTCAGGCCCCGGGATGTAGCCATATCGGTGAACCTCGTTAACAAATCTCGGTGACGTGCTTGTGTGATTGCTTGGTCCTCGGATGATCGATGGAATGCCTCGGATTTATTCTAACACACACGCATGTTTCGACGCCTCTAACACCTAAGTAGTGGATACTACGTAGTACTCCCTCCGTCATGAAATGCTTATCGGAGAAATGGATGTATTTAATCATATTTAAGTTCTAAATACATTTATTTTTATTAATTTTTCCGATAAGTATTTCGGAATGGAGGGAATATTTTCATGGATTTTTATTCCAAGTACATAGTGGATAAACACCAACGTACCCCTAGCGTGACATTTCGGCTCGATGGAGACCATGCATGTTGTACTACATATTTGCCTCGCGCGGTTGCATCTTAGAGAATCTCCAACCGCCGCCTAAAAGTAGCGCATCGCCCAAAAACTCGCTAGTTTGGCGCGCGCCAGGCCGAGCGCTCCAACAGTCGCCGCATAGTCACGCACGCGGTTAATTGGGCCCAGCTTGTTGCGTATTTTGGGCGGCTACAACGCGGGGGGCAAAGGAGAAATACACGCGAGAGACCAACCGCCAGCCCGCGCCCGCGCTGAAACCTCCGGCCGCTCCGCCCCGCCCTGCGGCGCTGCCGGCGAAATTCGTGCCATGGACGGGTAGACTAGCCTCCCCCACTCATCCGTACGCTCGCGACCCCGCCGCCAACGCCGCCGCTGCCTCGAGCGCAAACCCTAGCGCAGATTTCTCCGCCGACGGCGCCGCACCCACTCCGACCGCCACGCTCGCCCGCGGACTCTTCATGCCGCCACGGGTGACCTCGCAAGGGGTCGTCGCACCGCCGGCCGTTGCGAACACACGAAGCATCGCCTCCAAGCGGCCACAGTCTGCTGCGGCGAATGGAAGCCAAAAGAAGAGCAAGGCGAATGCCGGTCGTGGTGTGAAGCCTCCGGCCGCCTTCCAGCCTCCGCCACCGCCGCCCGAAGCGCCCCCGAGCTCGCAATTTGGTGCGCCACCGGCCGCGCCTAATGTGTTCGAGGAAATTCCCACAAGGTATAAGATTTTATTTTATTTTTTGTTGTTGTGAGATAGATGGCTATATACGAATGGCTTGATGTGTGTGTGTGTGCTATGGTGTATTGTAGTATGGCTTGATGATGCATATTTGTCAACTATGAATGTTGGGTCAAACAATTCATATGATCATTGGTCTCAAACCAACAAAGTTCATCAAGAAGACCACGAATATGAAGTGGATGAGGATGGTGTGAGGTTGATCGATGCACCGAAAGGAAGGTCGGCAATCTACACCATGGACAAGGACATTTTACTATGCAAGACATGGGTGGCATGAGTTTTGGGTCTCTCATTGAAGAATTTGGAGGGATGGGAGGCATGAGTGCACCTCCGGGTGACATTGGAGACATGAGTGGCATGGGAGCATCTGGAGGTATGGGTGGGATAGGTGGCATGAGTGCACGTCCGGGTGGCTTTGGAGGCATGGGAGCACCTATGGGTGGAGGCACGCCTTCCGTTGCGCCGATGCCTTCTGTGGATGGTGGCACTAGTGCAAACACCGTCCGAGTTTCAAATGAAGAGGAAGAGCATGATGGTGATGATGAGGAGGAAGAAGATGAGGAGGCATGAATGTTGATGTTTATTTGTTTGTGTGAACCTATATTTGTGTGAACTTGCATGTGGTTTCATACTTTGAACTATGTCCTCATTTGAACTATGATATGTTGGTGGTATGAATCATGATGTTCCTATTTTTAGATCATTTTATTTGGTTCATATTGTCAAATTGATATGTGTTGTTTCACATTTTGCCAAGCACCGGATGGTCGCGCACGCTGCACTATCGAGCGCCTATTGAAGCGCTACCAGCACATGCTTATTTTTTGCACGTCTGGAAACCACCGCGTCGCTCCTGCGCGCCAAACCGCTAATTCGGCGCTAGAAATTTTATTTTGGGCGCTGCACTTTCGTGCGGCTATTGGAGATGCTCTAACCATGTTAAAGGGCACACTAGATATTAAGAAAAAAAATTAAAGGGTGCCTAGAAATTTTTTGTTCCTTTGTGTGGACCCATATTATATTCTCTAAGTATGGTTTTATCATTTTTTCTGTAAAGAGTATGGTTCTGAAAAAAGCTAGAGTATATCAAGCCATCAGGTATAACCCCCGAGAGCATGTCATCAGCTTGCTTATTCTCTGGAGTGCCATCTTATGTGTCGAGCAATTCTTCTCAAAATTCTCACATTCATTGGGTTCTCCGACCTGCCTTGCCAGTGGCACCGTTTCTGATTACGTGCCAACGAAAGGAATTAGGGTTTTCTGGTATGGTTTTTGATTCGGTTTGAATGGCTAACCTTTCGTCCGATTCAGCATGAATCAAGTTCTTAAGGCACTCCACTATGATTGTGTATGGCACTCCACTATGATTGTGTATCAATATTTGCATGCTTGTAGGAATAGATTTAGATTTTGTGCTAGTTTTTTTTTGATTTTTTTGGGGGTTTATTGGTAGTTTGTACTGGTGTATTCAAAAAGGTTGTTTTTGTGGTCAATTTGACACAATCATCTATGCTTTGTTGTTCCAGGACCAAGAAGTGACAAGTTCCCAGTGCAATTTTATAATGGTTTTTTTTCATGGGTGATGGAAGCAAGAGAGCTCATGTTGATGGACATCAAGTCTGATATGGCTAAACCTGGGAATATTTTGGATTGGAACCGTAGTTTCGTCTTTGGATGTGATTTAATGGGTTGAGCCCCTAATATTATCTGGTGCGGTTTGTGTTTTGGGTATTACAAGCAAATATGCCTGTGCGTGCAAGCGGAGACAAAAAATCTATGCGCTAGCCAAATAAGTATGACTCAATACCCTGACATATGAGCGTTTTCTATTTTAACACGGTGGCTCACCATGTTGCCACTTATTTCTCTTCCCACCCTCGCCGATGATGGTCGTGATGTCCACGTGATCGCAAATGCATTTGACGTGGTAAATCCCAATGCTATGAGCTTGCCACTGCACGCCACACTTGTCATTATATTGCGCAAGGGAATGTCTAAAACTTTGAAACAAATCTCATCGACCATGAACAACCCAACGCCTAGGCATATAAAGACTTCTGAAAAGCTAATCAAATCCTAGACATAAAAACTTTTGAAATCGGTGAACATTTTTCAAATCGATATTTTTTTTGAATTTTTGGATTTTCTATCAAAATCACGAGCATTTTTTGAAATGCACGAACAACTTTTGAATTCATGAACATTTTTTTACTCAACAAACATTTTTGAATCGATGAGCTTTTTAAAAATTTGAGAATTTTTTTTCAAAATTTGTGTTCTTTTATTTCTTTCAATTTTTCTAAAATTTCATGAACATTTTTTCAGATTCCCGAGTATGTTTTGAATACATGATCATTTTTAAAAAATCATGAACATGATTTTATTTCCAGACAATTTTTTCCAAATCATGTTTTTTTATAATTTGCGAACAGTTTTGCAATACCACAACATTTTTTGAATCAGCAATTTTTTAAAGATTTCCTAAACACTTTTTGAATTCACATACATTTTATGATTGCTCGAACATTTTTTAGAAAACTCGCCACTTTAAAAATTTGGAAACCTTAAATTACTTTGAAGAAGGAAGAAAAGACAAAAAAACGAAATGACAAAGAACAAGGGAGTTAAGCCCTTAAATGGGCCGGCCCATGAAAGCATATGTGGGAGAGGACGTGAGTGAGAAAAGGGATGGAAAAAGTGTGAAACTTGGGAATCGAACCCTGGTCTCCTGGCTAGTAGGGCGATGCATTAGCCTGGTCATAGTGGGAGTAACATAGGTAGTAACATACATGTCACATAAGCAAAGAAGATGATGTGTCAAGTAATTAATGAGGAGAGAGGCAAATAGAGTAACATAATATGTTACCACCACATAGCGCTTTCCAATGCAAAATGAGTCTACAAAACAATAAATGAAGATCTATATGTTATCACACTTATATTACTACCCACTATGAAGGTAGTAATATAGACTAGTAACATGTGCATATTACTACTCTAAGTTACTCCCCACTATGACTAGCCTTAGCCACTGTGCTGCTTATGCTTCTGTGATTTATACTGGTATCACA
The DNA here is from genome assembly GCF_018294505.1 of Triticum aestivum. Lineage (NCBI taxonomy): Eukaryota > Viridiplantae > Streptophyta > Magnoliopsida > Poales > Poaceae > Triticum > Triticum aestivum. The sequence continues at coordinate 53,625,846 of NC_057804.1, forward strand.
CTTTTGAAATAACGAAGTACAACGGTGACTTTTAAAAGAGAAACCGAATCGTTTTCTTTACTTATAGTGGCATAGTGGGTAATATGTAGCAACTTTGGGGGTATTTTTTTTGGACGGACGGGCAGAAGAAGCATCCCCTTTATTATTAGGTAGAGATTGATTAGTCTAGTTCAATTTGAACACGCACAAATCGGTCTCAAACAGTTTCAACTCATAAATGGAAACCGACCTCTCGACCAAAATGTACGATCCTAAAGAAAAGACAAAAAATGTACACGACCAAAGCCCCCACCCTCGACTGTCATTGCCATGCGGTTAGGGACCGCCGGGCCGTCGATTGTCTCTGCCACCAGCTGGAGCTCTGACCGCCACCTCTTCTCTCCTCCAGCTTTCTGCCCCATGAAGTTGTCGGATTTGAGTTGCCACTAACCCCCCAAGGTAAATCATCGTCGCAGCCATCTAGTTTGAATCTGTCTCCGCCACTGCCGCCGTTGGTTTCGAGTCATCTCCGTCGCAACCGGTTTTCGTCTCCTCTTCGATGTCTGGAGCTCCGCCTGCCGGTTCTACCTCCCTGAGTCCCCGGTGTTGCCCTCACCGGTTCACGTAGAAAGATTCCTAGATGCAATTCAGGGACTCCGCACCTGCATCGCCTAGCCGGGGACCCCACAACCGATCGTGTCACCCCCATCTTATTCTCGGAGCTCTGCATCGCCTTCTCTCTCAGGAAAGTGACTGAATTGATTGATTGTTTTTTTTCAATTGCATGATATTTAGCAAACACGCTTTTGTTTGTTTTGCGTGCGATCTATGAGGCATTTGGCAGTTACATGAACTATATATATCTTTATTTTGTTGTGACCCTCACTCGTTTGAAAGAAAAAACATCCGTATGAATAAATACAAAACTCATAGCATTGTTTGAAAGAAAAAATATCCATAAGGACAAATACAAATATCCATACGGAAGTTCATGGAAGGTTGCACATGCCAACATTGTCTTCAATCACCTTCAAATGCCTCCTACATATACCGTCTAAAATACTCGTATGTTTTGATGAGTATATCTCCAGATGCCTCGCCATTATTTCAGTTGTCATCAACATCATAGGATTAGGAGGGCGAACATGTTTATCTGCAGTAACACGTTGCTCCCCCTCCCCCTCCCGAGTCGCCCCCTGCGTGGGCGGCGGGAGGCCCCAGATCCCGTCGGCCGGCCCTCGCTCCCGAAGGTTTCATTCCGTTTGGACTCCATTTGATATTCCTTTTCTTCGAAACACTGAAATAGGCAAAAAAACAGCAATTCGGGTTGGGCCTCTGGTTAGTAGGTTAGTCCCAAAAAGATATAAAAGTGTAAAGTAAAGCCTATAAACATCCAAAACGGGTAATATAATAGCATGGAACAATCAAAAATTATAGATACGTTGGAGACGTATCAAGCATCCCCAAGCGTAATTCCTGCTTGTCCTCGAGTAGGTAAATGATAAAAACAAAATTTTTGATGTCGAATGCTACCTAGCATAGTTCTCAATGTATTTCTATTTATTGTGGCATGAATGTTCAGATCCAAATGATTCAAAATAAAAGTTCGTATTGACATAAAGAATAATAATACTTCAAGCATACTAACTAAGCAATCATGTCTTCTCAAAATAACATGGCTAAAGAAAGTTCATCCCTACAAAATCATATAGTTTGGTCATGTTTCATTTTCATTACACAAGAATGCTCTCATCATGCACAACCCCGATGACGAGCCAAGCAATTGTTTCATTCTTTAGTAATCTCGAACTTTTTTCAACCTTCACGCAATACATGAGCGTGAGCCATGGATATAGCACTATGGGTGGAATAGAATATGATGATGGGGGTTATGTGGAGAAGACAAAAAAGGAAAAAGTCCCACATCTACGAGGCTAACCAACGGGCTATGGAGATGCCCATCAATTGATGTCAATGCGAGGAGTAGGGATTGTCATGCAACGGATGCACTAGAGCTATAAATGTATGAAAGCTCAAGAAAAGAAACTAAGTGGGTGTGCATCCAACTTGCTTGCTCATGAAGACCTAGGGCATTTTGAGGAAGCCCATCGTTGGAATATACAAGCCAAGTTCTATAATGAAAAATTCCCACTTGTATATTAAAGAGACAACAAATGAGACTCTCTATATGAAGAACATGGTGCTACTTTGAAGCACAAGTGCAGAAAAAGATAGTAACATTGTCCCCTTTATTTTTTTTTCTTTTTTTTTCTTTTTTTGGGCCTTTCTTTTTTTTTTCTTTGGCCTTTATTTTTTTATGAGGGACAATGCTCTAATAATGATGATCATCACACTTCTATTTATTTACAACTCATGAATTACAACTCGATACTAGAACAAAGTATGACTCTATATGAATGCCTCCGGCAGTGTACCGGGATGGGCAATGAATCAAGAGTGACATGTATGAAAAATTATGCATGGTGGCTTTGCCACAAATACGATGTCAACTACATGATCATGCAAGGCAATATGAAAATGATGATGTGTGTCATGATGAACGAAATGGTGGAAAGTTGCATGGCAATATATCTCGGAATGGCTATAGAAATGCCATAATAGGTAGGTATGGTGGATGTTTTGAGGAAGATATACAGAGGTTTATGTGTGATAGAGCGTATCGTATCACGGGGTTTGGATGCACCGGCGAACTTTGCACCAACTCTCAAGGTGAGAAAGGGCAATGCACGGTACCGAAGAGGCTAGCAATGATGGTAAGGTAAGAGTGCGTATAATCCATGGACTCAACATTAGTCATAAAGAACTCACATACTTATTGCAAAAATCTACAAGTCATCAAAAACCAAGCACTACGCGCATGCTCCTAGGGGGATAGATTGGTAGGAAAAGACCATCGCTCGTCCCCGACTGCCACTCATAAGGTTGACAATCAAATAACACCTCATGCTACAAATTTTTCACACAACGGTTACCATACGTGCATGCTACGAGATTTGCAAACCTCAACACAAGTATTTCTTAAATTCACAATTACATCAACTAGCATGACTCTAATATTACCACTTTCTTATCTCAAAACAATTATTAAGCATTAAGTTGATCATAGTATTCAATTCACTTCCTATGATAGTTTTTATTATACCCAACTTGGATGCCCATCATTCTAGGACCAATTTTATAACTATAGCAAATACCATGCTGTTCTAAAAGACTCTCAAAATAATATAAGTGAAGTATGAGATACTAACAATTTCTACAAAATTAAGCCACCACCGTGCTCTAAAAAATATAAGTGAAGTACTAGAGCAAAAATTATCTATCTCAAAAGATATAAGTGAAGCACATAGAGTATTCTAACAAATTTCAAATCAAGTATTTCTCTCCCAATAGGTGTGTACAGCAAGGATGATTGTGGTAAACTAAAAAGCAAAGACTAATATCATACACGACGCTCCAAGCAAAACACATATCATGTGGCGAATAAAAATATAACTCCAAGTAAAGTTACCGATAGACGAAGACGAAAGAGGGGATGCCTTCCGGGGCATCCCCAAGCTTAGGCTTTTAGTTTTCCTTGGATATTTCCTTGGGGTGCCATGGGAATCCCCAAGCTTAGGCTTTTGCCACCCTTTATTCCATAATCCATCAAATCTTTACCCAAAACTTGAAAACTTCACAACACAAAACTCAACAGGAAATCTCATAAGCTCCGTTAGTGCAAGAAAGAAAAACCACCACATAAGGTACTGTAATGAACTCATTCTTTATTTATATCGGTGTTAAACCTACTGTATTCCAACTTCTCTATGGTTCATACCCCTACATACTAGCCATAGATGCATCAAAATAAGCAAACAACACACGAAAAACAGAATCTGTCAAAAGTAGAACAGTCTGTAGCAATCTGTAACTTTCGAATACTTCTGGAACTACAAAAATATTATCAAAATAGGACGTCCTAGGCAATTTGTCTATTGATCTACAGCAAAACGAATCAACGCAAAATCACGTTTCTGTGATTTATTGATTTTTTTCTCGTGAGCGCAAAGTTTCTGTTTTTCAGCAGAATCAAATTAACTCATACCATAGGTTATCCTATAGGTTCTACTTGGCACAAACACTAATTAAAATAAGAAAACACATCTAACCAAAGAGTAGACGCAAGATTTATTACTAAACAGGAGCAAAAACAAAGAAACTAAAATAAAATTGGGTTGCCTCCCAACTAGTGTTATTGTTTAATGCCCCAAGCTAGGCATAAAAGCGAGGATATATCTAAATATTGCCATCTTTGGCACTTGATTCATAAGTAGCTCGCATGATAGATTCATAAGGTAATTTGACTTTCTTTCTTGGAAAGTGATCCATGCCTTTTCTTAATGGAAATTGGAATCTAATATTCCCTTCCTTCATATCAATAATCGCACCAATCGTTCTAAGGAAAGGTCTATCAAGAATAATTGGACATGAAAGATTGCAATCAATGTAAAGAACGATAAAATATATGGGCACATAGTTCCTATTTGCAATAATAAGAACATCATTGATCCTTCCCATAGGCTTTTTAATGGTGGAATCCGCATGGTGCAAATTTAAAGAGCAATCATCAAGTTCATGGAAACCTAGAATATCACATAAAGTTTTCGGAATTGTGGAAATACTAGCACCCAAATCACACAAAGCAAAACACTCATAATCTTTAATTTTAATCTTTATAGTAGGTTCCCACTCATCATTAAGTTTTCTAGGTATAAAAATTTCCAAATTAAGTTTTTCATCATAAGATTGCATCAAAGCATCAACAATATGTTCGATAAAGGCTTTATTTTGACTATAAGCATGAGGAGAATTCAACACGGATTGCAACAAGGAAATACAATCTAGTAAAGAACAATTATCATAATCAAATTCCTTGAAATCCAAGATAGTGGGTTCAATGCTATTTAAAGTCTTGACCTCTCCAATCCCACTTTTACCAAATTTAGCATCAAGATCAAAATACTCCAAATTATCGGAACACTTTTCAACCAAAGTTGATTTACTTCCAGTCCCATCATTATCAAGATTCATATTGTAAAACAAAGATTTAATAGGGGACACATCAATAACTTTTAGATCTTCATCATTATTTTCATCCAACTTTTCTGGTTTGGCAGCCATCTTATTGACCAAGGTGGCTTGCTTATCAAAAATTTGGGCAATAGATTTTTCAAGGCAAGCAATCTGAGAGTTCAAACCATAAAACTCTTTAGACATATCATCAAGCTCTTTATTCATAAATTCCATAAAGCTCTTTTGTTCTTTAAGCTCTTTTCTAAAGAAACTATTATGCTCAAATTGCAAGGTCATAAAGCTTCTAATGTTTAATTCAATATCATCCAATCTTTTAAGATGGAGATCAACGTTCTTAGGCAAATCCATAAAGGAAGAAAGGCACAGGAACAGCAAGCGAAAGAGAGAGGAGAATGGGAAAGAGAGGGCAAATAAAATGGCAAGGGTGAAGTCGGGGAGAGGAAAACAAGAGGCAAATGGCAAATAATGTAAATGCGAGGGAGATGAGTTTGTGATGGGTATGTGGTATGTCTTGACTTGAGCGAAGACCTCCCCGGCAACGATGCCAGAAATCCTTCTTGCTACGTCTTGAGATTGTGTTGGTTTTCCTTGAAGAGGAAAGGGTGATCCAGCACAGTAGCGTAAGTATTTCCCTCAGTTTTTGAGAACCAAGGTATCAATCCAGTAGGAGGCTCCTCACAAGTCCCGCGCACCTACACAAACAAACAAAGAACTCGCAACCAACGCAATAAAGGGGTAGTCAATGCTTTCAAGGTCACTTGCAAAAGTGAGATATGATAGAGATAATATGATAAGATAAATATATTTTTGGTATTTTATAATATAGATTGGAAAAGTAAAGATGCAAATAAAAGTAGATTGAAAGCTTATATGATAAGAGATAGACCCGGGGGCCATAGGTTTCACTAGTGGCTTCTCTCAAGATAGCATAATTATTACGGTGGGTGAACAAATTACTGTCGAGCAATTGATAGACAAGCGAATAATTATGAGATTATCTAGGCATGATCATGTATATAGGCATCACGTTCGTGACAAGTAAACCGACTCCTGCCTGCATCTACTACTATTACTCCACACATCGAAAGCTATCCAACATGCGTCTAGAGTATTAAGTTCACGAAGAACAGAGTAACGCTTTAAGAAAGATGACATTATGTAGAGGGATAAATACATGCAATATGATATAAACCCCATATTTTTATCCTCGATGGCAACAATACAATACATGCCTTTCTGCCCCTGCTGTCACTGGGAAAGGACACCGCAAGATTGAACCCAAAGCTAAGCACTTCTCCCATGGCAAGAAAGATCAATCTAGTAGGCCAAACCAAACTGATAATTCGAAGAGACTTGCAAAGATAACTTAATCACACATAAAACAATTCAGATGAGATTCAAATATTTCTCATAGATAAACTTGATCATAAACCCACAATTCATCGGATCTCGACAAACACATTGCAAAAGAGTTACATTGAATAGATCTCCAAGAAGAGGAAGGAGAACTTTGTATTGAGAATCAAACAGAGATAAGAAGCCATCTAGCTAATAACTATGGACCCAAAGGTCTGTGGTAAACTACTCACAACTCATCGGAGAGGCCTTGGAGTTGATGTAGAGGCCCTCCATGGTGGATTCCTCCTCCGGCGGAGCACCGGCAACGGCTCCAAGATGGGATCTCACGGATACAGAAGGTTACGATGGTGGAAATAGTTTTTCGGTGGCTCCCCTGATGGTTTCGGGGTACATGGGTATATATGGGAGGAAGAAGTACGTCGATGGACGCTCGAGGGGCCCACGAGGGTGGGGGGCGCGCCCACCTGTAGGGGGAGCGCCGGGCACCCTCGTGGCCGCCTCGCGTGTTTCTTGACTTGCACTCCAAGTCCCCTGGATCACGTTTGTTCCAAAATGATCGCTCCCGAAGGTTTCATTCCGTTTGGACTCCGTTTGATATTACTTTTCTTCGAAACACTGAATTAGGCAAAAAGAAACAGCAATTCGGGCTGGGCCTCTGGTGTCACGCCCAATATGCGACCATATCCTAACGGAACTCGAAGGTCCCACCAAGGATAGAAGCGCATATTGGAGACGCTTTTGCAAGGTGGATATCATTACGTCGTACCATTACATAATAGTTGGGGATACATACAAGAGGCATACAATGCCACACGAATACAACAACATCATACACAAGAGCATCATCCGACTACGGACGGAACACAAACAGAAACTCAAATGACATCCACCCTGCTAGCCCAGGCTGCCGACCTGGAACCTATCCCCTGACCGAAGAAGAAGCAGAAGAAGAACTCCAAAACAAGCAAACATCGCTCTCGCGTCATGATCATCGCATAACCTGCACCTGCAGCTGTTGTTGTAGTCATCTGTGAGCCACGAGGACTCAGCAATCCCATAACCATGGATATCAAGTGGTGAAGTTGCAGCAGTGACTAAGCATATATGGTGGCTAACTTACGCAAATAAGAGCGAGAAGAGAAGCAACGCAATGGCCGAGAAGCTAGAAGTGACCAAGAAGTGATCCTGAAACTACTTACATTCATACATAACCCAAAACCGTGTTCACTTCCCGGACTCCGCCGAAAAGAGACCATCACGGATACACACACGGTTGATGCGTTTTAATTCGAATCTGGTGTCAAGTTCTCTACAACTGGACATTAACAAATTCCCATCTGCCAAATAACCACGGGCACGACTTTCTAAAGTTGAAACCCTGCAGGGGTGTCCCAACTTAGCCCATCACAAGCTCTCACGGTCAACGAAGGATATTCCTTCTCCCAGGAAGACCCAATCAGACTCGGAATCCCGGTTACAAGACATCTCGACAATGGTAAAACAAGACCAGCAAAGCCGCCTGAATGTGCCGATAAATCCCGATAGGAGCTGCACATATCTCATTCTCAGGGCACATCAGATTGTCCAAGCTTCCGGTAGGCCAACCCAGAGTTGCCCCTGGTGGCCACCAGCGACTGACAGGTTGGACCAACACTCACGACGAGCACGAGCCC
>NC_057804.1:53634190-53673488 GCF_018294505.1 Triticum aestivum
CTCGGGCTCCGGAAACCCAAGGGAAAAAGGCTTAGGTGAGGCAAATGTAAAACCAAGGTTGGGCCTTGCTGGAGGATTTTTATTCAAGGCGAACTTTCAAGGGGTTCCCATAACACCCAACCGCATAAGGAACGCAAAAATTAAGGAACATAACACCGGTATGACGGAAACTAGGGCGGCAAGAGTGGAACAAAACACCAGGTGTCGGTGTCAAAACCGGCGGATCTCGGGTAGGGGGTCCCGAACTGTGTGTCTAGGTGGATGGTAATAGGAGACAAGGGACACGATGTTTTTACCCAGGTTTGGGCCCTCTTGATGGAGGTAAAACCCTACTCCTGCTTGATTAATATTGATGATATGGGTAGTACACGAGTAGATCTACCACGAGATCAGAGAGGCTAAACCCTAGAAGCTAGCCTATGGTATGATTGTTGTTCGTCCTATGGACTAAAACCCTCCGGTTTATATAGACACCGGAGAGGGCTAGGGTTACACAGAGTCAGTTACAATGGGAGGAGATGTACATATCCGTATCGCCAAGCTCGCCTTCCACGCCAAGGAAAGTCCCATCCGGACACGTGATGAAGTCTTCAATCTTGTATCTTCATAGTCCAGGAGTCCGGCCAAAGGTTATAGTCCGGCTATCCGGACACCCCCTAATCCGGGACTCCCTCAGTAGCCCCCGAACCAGGCTTCAATGACGATGAGTCCGACCCGCAGATTTGTCTTCGGCATTGCAAGGCGGGTTCTTCTCCAAATTCCATATACCTGTTGAATATTGTCCGGCTTCTGGTGGATGTTGCGCTCCTAGGCTTATGTGCCCAATAATGGCCATCTTCCACGTGTCAAACGAATGCGAAAAGCCAGGGTGCTTTTTCATTTACCCCCCTAGCTGTGCAAATGAGCCACCTATAAAAGAGACGGGGATTTAGATCCGAATCACACCGTCTTCCCTCCGCGAGCATTCATCGGAGCGCATTCGACAGAGATCCATTCCATCATGGCCAGTCGATGCAGCTCCTCCTCTCGCCCGCCAGCCCTCAGCCTAGAGATTGGGAGAGATGCTCCGTCCTGCACAGTGAGCTAGTGCTGCTCCAAGCCAAGGGGTTTCTCCCCCCAGCCTACATGGTCCCGGTTCGAGCCGGGCTTGCCACCTATAATGGTGGAGAGCAAGCGGAGAGCGTCCCTAATCCCTCCAAAGGAGAGCGGGTATGCCTTGTCCCTTATTTGATAAGAGGGCTCGGATTTCCAATTCATCCATTTCTCCGGGGGCTCCTGGAGTTCTATGGCCTCCAGTTGCACAACCTTACGCCTGCCTCCATATTGCATATTGCGGGCTTCGTAGCCCTTTGCGAGCTGTTTTTGGGCATCGAGGCTCATTTCGCACTGTGGAAGAAGCTGTTCTGCCTTGTGCCCCGTTCTCAGGAGGGGTCGATATATGAAGTGGGAGGAGCCGGACTATGGCGCATCGACGGGACCGGATATCTATCCGAAACCCCAAAGAAGGCATTCGAAGACTGGCCTTCAGAATGGTTTTATATAGAAGATGTCCCCCTGCCGGACCCTGTTCGGATCGGCCTCCCTGAGTTCGATAATGCTCCTTTGAAGAAGCGCCTAAGCTGGCGTCCACGGAGCCCTCAGAAGGAAAATGACAAGGACGTCCTTTACTTGATGAGCCGGATAAGGTTGTTAGCTCACTCCGGACTGACCATGAGCAAGGTCATGGCCACATGCATTATGCGGGGGGTGCAGCCGCTTCAGTATAGAGGCCACCCCATGTGGGATTTCAACGGGGAGGACGACGCCACCCGGTGCGGCCGTAAGGGGCCGGAATCAGCTGCCTCTCTAATAAAGATCTTGTCCGCTTTGTGCAAGGCAGAAGAGGAGGAATTCCTCCGCGTCAACCCATGGGGCGGGTTTTCTACGTACAATCCTCCAAGCTGGGTAAGCGGAAACTTTCACTTGCCCATTCGTTTCATATTCCCATAGTTAAGTATTCAGTCTAGCAATTTTAACGCAGGAGCTACGCCAGGCTGTAAAGGAGATAAACAGCCCTCCTCCACAACCCGAGGACCCGGAACGGTCCTTCGACCCGGACTCCCAAGAGGACCCGGACTTATCTGTGGAGCTGATCGATGGAGTGTTTCATCAATTGAGCAAGGACAACACCTTAGTGGTCATTACGGCCGATTATCCCGGACTACTTCCAGCCTCACAAGTAACCGAGACCGAAGTCCCAGTACTTTTAAGATGATCCATCCATGCTTATTTTTGATCACCGTATACCAATGGCGTTTTTGCAGGGGAAGTCCTTGAGGCGGAGGGCCAAGCCTGCGGTGGCTAGCCAACAAGGGGCATCAAGGCCCGACAGGCTGAAAAGAAGTGCGGTCCGGATTGAGACACCGGCGCAACGGTATGGCGTGCCATTTTATTCCCAGGTTTTATTCCCTCAAGGCATACTAACGCTCGTGCTCCCTTTAGGAAAAAGAGCGCTCGCCGGACTATATCTGGAGAGGTTGCCAATCGCGCCTCCACCGGTAGGCTCCAAGGCCGGGTCCGGAAGCGGAGGCGAACACGAGGCGCGCACCGGACGCTCCTCCGACAGAGGATGCGGACGGGCTGTCTGCCACCAATTCCGAGGTGGAAAGTGCCATGAACCACAGGTGTCGCCGGATAGTTCTTCGTGACGCTTGTTTCTCCCAAGAGGCATTGGATTCCTTCAATACGGGAGATGCGTACCTCTGTGCCGCTCAAAATGGTCTAGCCAGAGCCACAGAGCAGTATGTAAAAGACATACAGGTGAGAAAATTTGATGGTTATATATGTCAGTAGCCCCCGAGACTTGAAACAGTTAGAATAACTGATTTAAGGATCATTTGTTATGCAGGATCTTACAGAAAAGAATACCCAACTGTCCCAGGAGCTGGAAGAGTGCAAAGCCCAACTTGAGGCCGCACTAGCCGCGGCAGGGGAGGCCAAGGAGACCCCCTGTGGTAATATATGCTTCGAAAGATAAGTATGTTATGAAGTGCGGCATGTGTGCAAATCTGACAATAACATTGCAGATGGCGCCGGAGTGGATCCGGACAAGCAACAACTCTTGCGCCGGTTAAATGACGGCGAGAGCGTGCTTATGAGGGTGAGGCAATAGAAGAAGAATCTCCAAGATGCCAACACCCAGCTGGGCGAGGAACTAAAGGATGTTCGTGCTTAGCTGTCAGACTCCATGAAGGAGAATCGGCGGCTTCGACGCGACATTTTTAGTAAGTGCTTGAACGAACTTCGAAAAAGAGTTCGGCGAGGAAGTCGATTGACAGAGTTATGTCTGTAGGTATGCTGACAGATCGGCCTGCAGAGGAAATGCCCGGTTATACGGGTGACCTTCTTCCCGAGCTCTCACAACTGTACGAACGAATTCGGCAGGTAATGCAAGGCGTCGCCCAGGCCTTGTGGCCATCCGTCCCCATGCCCGAAGGCCTTGGAGAGCTTGCAGAGAAGCTGAAGGGAGCGCGGTGGTGCTTCTGATTATGGAAGATATCGGCCTGCCGTCAAGGCGCTAGGGAGGCCTGGGCCATGGTGAAGACGTGGTACACGAAGGCTGACCCAAACCACATGGCCGAGGTCGGACCTGTGGGGCCCGATGGGAAGGAGATCCCTATGAGTTTAGTGTACGGCCAGGTAGAGTTGGCCGCCAAATATTCCCAACAGGACTGTAAGCTAGACAGCATGTTGGATGGTATTAAAGAGGAATATACCCAGTCAAATTGACTATGTAATTTAAGATGACATGTAAAATGCCTTCTAGCCGGATTGTAGATCGTTTGTCATGGTGGACCTTTTCGCTTCAACCTCGGGACCCGATAGTCGGGAGTGTGTCCGAATACCCTCTCGGTTATGTAAGAACCGGGGCATGCGTGGAGACCAGGCGTAGGGGTCATTAGTGCTTGAATAGACAAGTGCCCAACTAGTTATGTTATATTACATGGTTAGTAAGAAACATCTTCCAGGGAGAATAGTTCCATTAGGGGTTCCTTTCCCTGGGAGGCATGCCCTAAAGTGCATGTCCGGAATACGAAAAAAGCAGAAAAGCATCTGGGGGCGGATAAATAAACGAGTGGGAAATCATCTTTAGTTCACCGACCGAATATTCCCTTAAGAACGCTAGCTTTCGGCTTCACCCAGTCTGAGGTACACATCCGGCTGACCCGGCAGTAACAATCGCAGAGGTGCTCCCTTTACCGCCTAGCTGAACAATCGGGAACGTAGGGGTAAGCACAGGAGCTAGGCAACCCAGCTTGCCCAAAACTTAAGTCATATCGATGCATATAATGGTGAATAAAGGGTACATGCGGAAGTGTGATACATGTGTTGGGCATGAGGCCCGTATAAACAAGCTTCTGTTAAAGAAGCCCCCAGGTATAATGAGCGCGGATAGCACGTCAATTGTGTGCGAACAAGGCGCGAACGAGCCCTTAAAGGCTGTAAGAGAAAAGGAGGGAGAAGGAGAGAAATATAAGACATCTAATGTGTAAAAAATAGATAGAGGAAGGATACGAACACAGAGTACGGTGCTAGGCATAGAATCTTTGGAGACGGGCTGCTTTCCATGGGTTCGGCTCGAGTCGGTTATCTGATGCATCTCGTAGACAGTACGCTCCACCAGTCAGGACTTGGTCAATAATGAAGGGACCTTCCCATTTGGGCTTGAGTTTGTCCTTTTTCTTGTCCGGCAGGCGTAGAACTAACTCCCCAACATTGTAAGTTCTGGCCCGTACTTCTCTGCTTTGATATCTTCGAGGCTGCTGCTGATAGAATGCGGAACGGGCTTTTGCCACATCATGCTCCTCCTCCAAGGCGTCCAAACTGTCCTGCCGATCGAGTTTGGCTTCTCTTTCTTCGTACATGCGCACGCGAGGTGAGTCATGAATTATGTCGCAGCGCAGAACTGCCTCTGTGCCGTATACCATAAAGAATGGTGTGAATCCGGTGGTGCGATTCAGCGTGGTCCGCAGCCCCCAGAGTACGGAGTCGAGCTCCTCTACCCAGTGCTGTTAGATTCCTTGAGGGACCGCACTAATCTGGGTTTGATGCCGCTCATGATTAGACCATTTGCTCGCTCGACTTGACCGTTAGTTTGTGGGTGATAGACTGAAGCGTAGTCAAGCTTGATGCCCATGTTTTTGCACCAGAGTTTGACCTCGTCATCCGTAAAGTTCATGCCATTATCAGTGATGATGCTGTGGGGGACGCCGTAACGGTGTACGACCCCTGATATGAAGTCTATCACCGGTCCGGATTCGGCCGTCTTAACAGGCTTGGCCTCTATCCATTTGGTGAATTTGTCCACCATGACCAGTAGGTATTTTTGCTTGTGGGTTCCTCCTTTAAGGGGTCCAACCATGTCAAGCCCCCAGACCGTGAAGGGCCAGGTGATGGGTATAGTTTGGAGGGCGGTGGGTGGCATATGGCTTTGGTTAGCAAAGAGTTGGCAACCGACGCATCGTTGGACTAAGTCCTGAGCATCTGCCCGGGTTGTCGGCCAATAAAATCCTGTACGGAAGGCCCTGCTTACAAGGGCCCGGGTTGCAGCGTGGTGCCCGCCAAGTCCGGCATGAATTTCAGCCAGAAGATTCCGCCCTTCCTCTTCAGAGATACACCTTTGAAGGACTCCGGTGGTGCTTTTCTTATAAAGCTCTCCTTCATGGACTTTATAGGCTTTAGATCGCAGCACTATCCAGCGTGCCTCATTTTGGTCCTCGGGAAGTTCCTGCCTAGTTAGGTAGGCTAGGAATGGTTCTATCCAAGGGGCAATGACTGCCATTATTACGTGGGCTGAGGATGTTACTTTGTTGGCAAAGCCTCCCGTTGTGTCAGAATGTTCGGTGTCGGGTGGTGCAGTTGGGTCCGGGCTGTTATTTCCGGATTCCCCTTCCCATAATACAGATGGCTTGAATAGCCTCTCCAAGAAAAAAAAATTTGGGGGGGGGGGGACTGCATCGCGCTTTGCGCCAATGCGTGCCAAGACGTCTGCTGCCTGATTGTTTTCCCGGGATATATGGTGAAATTCGAGCCCCTCGAACCGAGCTGACATCTTTAGGACGGCGTTGCGATAAGCTGCCATTTTTGGATCCTTGGCATCAAAGTCTCCATTTATTTGGGATATCGCGAGGTTCGAATCTCCACGCACCTCTAGGTGTTGGATGCCCATGGATACTTCCATCCGGAGACCATGTAGAAGGGCCTCGTATTCGGCTACGTCGTTGGAGTCTGTATACATTATCTGGAGTATGTATTGAACTGTATCTCCTGTTGGGGACGCCAGAACGATGCCAGCCCCCAGACCAGCTAACATTTTGGAGCCGTCGAAGTGCATGATCCAGTTGGAATATGTGCCGTACTCTTTAGGGAGTTCGGCTTCAGTCCATTCGGCGACGAAGTCGGCCAAAACTTGCGACTTGATAGCTCGCCGTGGCTTATAGGTTATGTCGAACGGGAGGAGCTCAATGGACCATTTGGCAATCCGGCCCGTCGCGTCGCGGTTGTTTATAATATCGTTAAGAGGTACTTCGGAGGCTACTGTTATCGAACACTCTTGAAAGTAGTGTCGCAGCTTCCAGGATGCCATAAACACCGTGTACGCTATCTTTTGATAATGCGGGTACCGTGACTTGCATGGAGTGAGGACAGTGGACATTTAGTAAACTGTTTTTGAAGGGGGAATTTGTCCGTCCGTTTCTCGTTCGACGATGAGCACTGCGCTTACAACTTGATAAGTTGCCACAATGTATAATAACACTGGTTCGCCGATGTTAGGCGCAGCCAGGACCGGGTTTGTTGCCAATATGGCTTTTATTTCTTCGAGTCCGACCATGGAGGCATCCGTCCACTCGAAGTGTTCGGTGCGCCGGAGGAGGCGATAAAGGGGTAATGCCTTTTCTCCCAAGCGGGAGATAAAGAGGCTTAGAGCCTCCACACATCCAGTCAATTTTTGTATTTGTTTGAGGTCCTTTGGAATATCCAATTGTGACAGAGCTCGGATCTTGGCTGGGTTTGCTTCAATTCCTCTACCGGATACAATGAAGCCCAAGAGCTTTCCGGCTGGTATGCCGAAAACGCATTTTTCCGGGTTAAGCTTGATGTCATATGTTCGGAGGTTATCGAATGTGAGCCTCAAGTCGTCGACTAGAGTTTAGACATGCTTGGTTTTGACGACCACATCATCTATGTATGCTTCCACTGTTTTGCCGATCTGGTTTGCCAGACATGTCTGAATCATGCGCTGATATGTTGCGCCGATGTTTTTGAGCCCGAAGGGCATTGTGTTGAAGCAGAATGGGCCGTATGGGGTGATGAATGCCGTTGTGGATTGGTCTGGCTCTGCCATCTTAATTTGATGGTAGTCGGAGTATGCATCAAGGAAACACAATGAATCGTGTCCTATGGTAGCGTCGATAATTTGATCGATGCGGGGGAGGGGGAAGGGATCCTTTGGGCAAGCCTTGTTGAGGTCCTTGAAATTGACGCATAGGCGCCAGGATTTGTCCTTCTTTGGTACCATCACCAGGTTTGCTAGCCAGTCCGGATGTTTTATATCTCTGATGAATCCGGCCTCCAGTAGTTTGGCTAGCTCCTCTCCCATGGCTTGTCTCTTAGGTACTGAGAAAAGCCGAAGAGCCTGCTTGAGAGGCTTGAATCCTTTTAGGATGTTTAGGATGTGCTCGGCCAGCCTGCGTGGGATTCCTGGCATGTTTGAAGGGTGCCAGGCAAAAATGTCCCAATTTTCGTGTAGGAATTCTCGTAGTGCGGCGTCTACATCAGGGTTTAATTGCGCCCCAACGGAGGCCGTTTTTGTAGGGTCCGTTGGATGGACTTGGAATTTGACTATTTCGTCTGCCGGTTTGAAGGAGGTGGACTTGGATCTTTTATCGAGTATCACGTCGTCCCTGTTCACCGTGGAGCGCAACGCAGTCAGTTCCTCGGCCACTAGGGCTTCGGATAGTGCCTCAAGGGCCAGTGCAGCTGTCTTATTTTCGGCGCGGAGTGCTATGTCCGGGTTACTAGCAAGAGTGATGATTCCGTTGGGTCCGGGCATTTTGAGCTTCATGTACCCGTAATGGGGTATAGCTTGAAAAATTGTGAATGCCTCTCGCCCTAATAGAGCGTGGTATCCGCTGCTGAATGGGGCCACTTGAAACGCGACCTCCTCGGACCTGTAATTATCCGGCGTGCCGAACACCACATCCAGTGTGATTTTTCCTGTACAGCACGCTTCCCGACTGGGGATTATTCCTCTAAAGGTTGTGTTGCTTCGCTCAATGCGGCTCCAGTCTATTTCCATTTTTCGAAGGGTTTCCTCATAAATGAGGTTCAATCCGCTGCCACCGTCCATGAGTACCTTGGTAAGGCGAAAGCCGTCCACTATTGGACTGAGGACCAATGCGGCTGGTGCTCGGGCTATTCGGCATTTAGGTTCATCACTGGCATTAAAGGTAATAGCCGTGTCACTCCATGGGTTTATTGTTGCTACTTGGTAGACTTCGGCAAGGCTGTGGAGTGTTCATTTCTGCATATTATTTGATGCGAAAGTCTCTAAGACTGTTAATACCGTACTGGTATCCCTGGGCTGGTGCTCTGTGAATTCTGGAGTTAGAAGCTCCTCGCCACTTCTGGCCACCTGCCGGAGTATCCAACATGCTCTAAGGCTATGAGTTGGTGTGGCGCCCTCTGTACTATCAATTTTACAGGGTCCATTGAGCCATTCCTCCAGTACGGTTCCATGCCCTATAGAGGGTTTTTGCTTTTTGGTGTTTAACCCAGGTGCCTGGCGATAATGCACCCTTTTATTTCAGACTGGGGTTGTATTCAGGGCCGGATTATCCCAAAATTTTATTTCGGTTTTCCAGGCGCTTTCCATCACACAGTACTTTCGTACTATGGATGCCAAGTCGAGGAAGCGTGTAATTTCACGGCGACTTATGGCGTTGAGGATTCCGTTGTCTGTGCAATTATGGCACAAGAATGAAATTGCATCCTCCTCGCGGCAATCCTCTATCCTGTTCATAACCAGGAGGAATCTGGCCTAGTAATGGTGTACTGTTTCTGCGAGCTCTTGCCGAATTTGGGATAGATCCCTTATACTTGGGTGGGCGGGTGGAATTAAATCCGGAACCTCACCCAATCTGAGATTCAGGGGCCAAGGAGTTTTCGAACTCGGAAGCTTGGGTTCTTGGATGTTGTCCGATGAATCTAGCCCGCTGCCTGACTTTAAGTTCAGGGCTTGAGTGACGTCCTCCCCTCCGCGGGTATTCGGCTTGGAGGGATCGGGAATCCATACATAACTAGTTCTTAAGATAGACGAAGGCTTGCCGCATTGTTCCTCCACCACTGCGACGTGGTGGGTGACCTGTGCAGAGTTAATCTCTCTCAGATCGGGTTTAGGCCCAATCTGATCGTAGTCTGTAGCGACTCCCAGGGTGGCGATGCCATCCAAGAGCTTGTTTAAGGAAGAGAGCTCCATCGTATCTAACTGCTCGGCGAGTTCTGAGTTGACGTGGAGATTGCTTTCGATGACCCGAGAAGTCATCGTCGGCGCGGCGGCCGAACAGGCGGTCATAAGAAAACCGCCTAGCCAGAGAGTTTGGCCGATAGCCAAAGCTCCGTTAGCAACAGCGTCGTCTTTAAAGACGGGATGAGGCATCCTTCCTGATGGCGACGGCACAACGGAACTCTCAATGAAAGCACCAATGTCGGTGTCAAAACTGGCAGATCTCGGGTAGGGGGTCCCGAACTGTGCGTCTAGGCGGCTGGTAACAGGAGACAAGGGACACGATGTTTTTACCCAGGTTCAGGCCCTCTCGATGGAGGTAAAACCCTACTCCTGCTTGATTAATATTGATGATATGGGTAGTACAAGAGTAGATCTACCACGAGATCAGAGAGGCTAAACCCTAGAAGCTAGCCTATGGTATGATTGTTCTTCGTCCTACGGACTAAAACCCTCCGGTTTATATAGACACCGGAGAGGGCTAGGGTTACACAGAGTCGGTTACAATGGGAGGAGATCTACATATCCGTATCACCAAGCTTGCCTTCCACGCCAAGGAAAGTCCCATCCGGACACGGGACGAAGTCTTCAATCTTGTATCTTCATAGTCCAGGAGTCCGGCGAAAGGTTATAGTCTGGCTATCCGGACACCCCCTAATTCGGGAGTCCCTCACCAGGCATAAGGCCGAGCCTTCCACCCTTTCCCAAGTATATAGATGCATCAATTAAATAAGAGATATTGTGATATCCCAACATAATCCTGTCCATCATGGAGCAATCTTCACCTTCACCTGCAACTTACAACGCTATAAGAGGGGCTGAGCAAAGCGGTAACATAGCCAAGCAATAGTTTGCTAGGAAGGGTGAAAAGGTTAGAGGCTGTGATGGCAATTTGGGAGGATTGATAAACGAGTGATAGGTAGCGTAGCATAGCGATAGAATGAAGTAACTAGCATAACAATGATAGTAGTGAGATCCAGGGTAACGGTCATCTTGCCTGAAATCCCGCTAGGAAGAAGAACGAGTCCATGGAGAAGACGAACGGACGAAGACGAACCAAGCGTAGACGAACGAATCCTCACGATCGCAACGAAACAAGAACTAACGAGAAGGAGCACAACCGGAAAGAAGCAAACAACAAGGTAAACACACATCACATATACATGGCATGATGCTCAACCAAGTATGATGCAAGACAAGGCTAGATGAGGCTACTCATGGCAAGAGATGATGCATACAAGAGCAACATATCAAAGCAAGTTTAAATAAGGCCGGGAACAACATATAACAATTCCGGTAAGTCCTCATATGCAAATTTCGAAATTGATCCAGATCTGAATAAACCTTACGTTCAAGTTGTTAAACAGCAAGTTAAAATGCACCAAGATAATCTACACGAAATTCTAGTCAAGTTACATATAAAGTTCATTTAGTTCGGAGCTACGGCCTAAAAGATATGAGCAAAACAAGTTAAACATGACGTTGATGCAAAATGCATTCAAACATCAATCAAACACTCTCAAAACATGGATGTAACATGATAAGATGAAACTACATGCAAATCTAAGCAAGTTTCATATAGAGTATGCTCAAAACGGAGCAACGATGCAACACATACATTCCAAACAAGATATAACAATAGTCTGTCCAAAACAGCAATTAGGCATCTTGCAAGCATCATGAAAATATGCTGCAACACCCCAAAATGAGAACAAGAGGCATGGGAGTGATGTACAAATGAAGCTTAACAAAACATGAACACTGAGATATCTCCAGAAACCACTACAACAAGCTCAAAAGGACATGGTAATATTGCAAATAATAACAGATTCACAGACTTGACAGAAATTCACTGGACATGACAGAAATAACATCAGGTTGCAATGTTTAGAGCTATCAAAATACAAGTTACAGCAACCTATCATGGCAATATTAAGCATGACATGCTAATACTAAAAGCACTTAACAACACTTCCTTACTGAACTTTTTCCAAAGATCAACAGAAAACATGGTAGCATTCATGCAAACATGGCAAGTAATATGACAGATTCAGACAGTGAAAATAACAGTACATGGCAGAAACAACGATAAGTAGACATGTTGGTGAGCTTGTACAGCTCACCACAGAGCAATACATGTCATGACAAGGTGACCAACAGTAAGAAGACACATTTATGAAGCTAAGCATGGCAAGAGCAAGTTCATGGCGTGCATGGATCACTAGCGGAACACATGGAAAAACTGAACTTCATGTTAACAGGCTGACGACAACATTATTTAGCAACTTTGGAGCATGATAACAACAATCTACAGCAAGCCATAATTGCATCCAAGGGCATGGATGGATATAGTACAACATGTAGAACAAAACATCCTTACTGAACATCTCCATATCATGCATGCAACTCATGGTAGCAGCAAGTAAACATAGCAACATGATATAACAGTTTCAGTATTGACAGAAAATTAATAGCAAGTAGCCCACTTAACATGCTTGATGCACTCACTACAGGGCATATAAAAATACATGGATTGCACCACTGTAAAGATGGCATAAATATGCTCCTAAAATATGTGTACATCATGCTCATAGTATGCACACACAAAATGCAACAAAAATGACAAAACAGCAAGTTATAACAGTTTTCAGCAGGTTAACATCATATAGCACTCTTGCAACGATGATTAGGGCTTCAAGATGGACTTAAACAAGCATGCCACAATGTAAAGAAATGAAGAGTATCTCACAATGAACATTTCGACATATCATGCACACAAAACGGAGCAACATGCACCAAGTTACCAATACTCAAACATGCACACATAATATGATGATTCAGGGGCAGCCGATTTCGGAAAAAAAACATGTGAGCGCGGGATAGACTAAACGACGCCCGGGATTTAGGCGGGCTCACCTAGCGGGCCTTGGCCCGGGTCGGGGATGCAGGCTTGGCTGGGCCGGCTAGAGCTGGGCTGGGCGTGGCGCTGCTGGACCAGGGCCCATGCGAGGAGGATCTCGTCCCCGACCTCCTGCCGAGGCCGAGGCAAGGCACGACAACGGCGGGGCAAGGCGACACCAGCAGGAATGGGCAGATCCGGGGCGGTGGAAGCCGGATCCGTTGTCGGGGGTGGTTGGCGGCGCTCGGGGAGGCTGCTCCGGCGAGCTCCCATGGCGGCAGAGCAAAGAGATAGAGAAGGGGAGGCAACGGAGCTGGCTTGGTAGGGCACCGGTGACGGGGTCACGGTCGTCAGCTGGTTCTAGCAGGGGCCTCGCCGGCGGGAGGCGAGGTCGGGGCATGGCGGCGGTGGGGCTGAGCGACAGGGACACAGGACTGACGGGAGAAGGGGCTCGGGGAGCCGGGCGGCGCTCGGTCGGGCGGATCCGGACCCATCGCGGCCTGGAGCGGGCCGGAGATGGGCTCGGGTGGGCCCGAGGCGGTGGAGGCACTGAGGAGGGCAGGTGGCGCGTGGGGGTTGGCTGGCGCGGGCGCTGGGGCGACGTGGCGGCGCCTCATTGGCCGGGGCGATGTGGTGGCGGCGGTGCCAAGTGGCGGGTAGAGGGCGGCGGCGCCGGATCCGAGGTAGGAGGTGGCTGGCTACACGGAAAATGAGGGAAGAGGTTGGTGGAGGCCAAAAATGGCATGGGAGGCGTCTATAAATAGAAAGGAGCTAGGGTTTGAGGGTTTGGGGGCGATACGGAGCCTCGGATCGCGATCCAACTGTTCCGGTCGGAGGTGAGGTTAGGTGGGCTTAGATGGGCTGTGTAGAAGGCCTCGGCTGAGAAGAGAGATGAGAGGTGCGACCCGGCGACTGTTTCGGAGACCGAAACGTCCGATGAAGGTACCGGCAACGGTACCACTATATGTTTAACGGTTGGGCTACCAAACAAACTCCGATTGCGACGAAATTTGGCAGGCGGTCTACCTACACTATAATAAGACGGCACGCCAACTTCCACACCATTCCGAGAACATTTTTATGCCACTTATAAAATAATATTTCAGAGGTGCCGCGGGCGCGTGCGAGTGTGGTTGGGCTTAGAACGAACAACGGAGAGAACCGGGGAAACCCGAATGGATGCAAGTTTTGAAAAACATGCAGATGAAATGCACATGATGACATGGCAAAATGCAACACGCAAGCAAATGAGATGGCAAAGACGGCGAAAGACTGGAAGACACCTGGCGCATCAGATTCGGGGCGTTACATCTGGTTAGTAGGTAGTCCCAAAAATGATATATAAAAGTGTAAAGTAAAGCCCATAAACATCCAAAATGGGTAATATAATAGCATGGAACAATAAAAAATTATAGATATGTTGGAGAGGTATCACTCAACAAAGAAGAAAAGGAAACTACGAAACAACTATGTCTTCGCACTCCATAGTATTCGCGATGTCTTCTCTTGTCATAGTCTTCAATGTGAATGTCTTCACAGACCACCATTGTCTTCAATGTCTTCACATATTTTTAGGGGTCATCTCTGGTAGGTAAACCGAATCAATATGGGACTACTACCTGTGTTATCCTGCAATTCTCACAAACACATTAGTCCCTCAACCAGGTTTGTCGTCAATACTCCAAAACCAACTAGGGGTGGCACTAGATGCACTTACACAGACACACGATCATCACCAACTTGGTCTTCTGTAGGAGTACTAGCAAGATGTCCGTGCATTGCATCAAGATGCATTTTTTTATAAAACACTTGTTGTGATTGACCCACGCGGGAGTAATTCCATGTGTAAAAACTAATGATATCTCGAGAAATAGGAGATAAGGTGAAGAGGAGTGGGGCGTGGTGGTGATTGGTGGTCGGACTAAGCGGAGGCATGGGGATGGACGACGCTCGCAGCAGCCACCAGGCCAGTTTGTTCTAGAGGCTTCCTTTTTTAATTACTCAACAATGAGGTTGTTGGAGATAAGGATGAACGAGGGAAGGCCTTGTCTGCAAATTTGGAGAGAGGTGCAGGTATCTTTTAATTTAATTTCCATCCATCAGATATAGATCAAACGATCTATATTGCAAGATGGCATGCGTACCATCATCACCAAGTCGGTTTTTTATAAGAGAAAAATATAAGAATGGAGATACAAACGTATTATCGGTACCTGTTTCTGTGAACTAAGATCTACATTCTATTCAACGCCTCAACATGTGGGGCCTTAGCACAATGACTTCTCGACTGTGTAAAACAAAGGTTTTCCCGTCGCCAATAAGGAGGGGGTGATAGCGGCGCGCTTTCGGCTTGCTCTAGTCCTAGTAGTCATACTAGCTGGTCTACACACGTGTAGATTTATTATTTTTCATGTCTCATGTTCGCCGTACTGCCACGACTGTTGATGAATAGACGACAAGTTATTCACCGGGAAACCCTTATTGAGCGTGTTTGCGAGAGAGAGAGAGACAGTATGCATGTGTGATATGTCTAGAGAATGAGGCAATGATAAGAGATTCTTTGTGTCTATGTGTGTGGAGGATAGAGAGAGACATGTACATGGGGCTTTGTGTTGCGTAACATGGAGACACATAGACATAATCAGAGAGTGAGTGTGCGAGATACACATGCAGACATGGGAAGAGATGATGATCCAGATAAATGGGTGTTTGTGCATGTCTTTGTGCGTTTGTGCGTGCGTTTGTGTGTGAGAGGGAGTGTGTGTATGTGGAGTAGAGATACCACTAATGATGTAAACCTAGTATAAGGGAAGGGGGAGTGGTGTGACATGTGTAGTAGTGGGATAGCATGGGTGCGGGCGGGGAGAAGACTATTTGGAAGAGACATCGAGTGTGTGTGGGAGAGGGGTGTGAGAGCGAGAGCGAGAGAGAGAGAGATAGAGAGAGCTAGCGATGGAGAGAGAGGGAGAGAGAGGAAGAGAGGAGGAGAGAGGGGTCCTTTGTGTCCATAAATGGCGTATAGATAGGGAGACAATGTTAATTTTGTTCGAAATTGGCCTGTGCACGAAGACGCAAGGGAAGCGTGTCGGGGAAACTGATTACCTATGGGGTCACTAGGATCCCTTCTATGTTTGGCGGGGGACTAGTTGCACGAAGAGGAGGTCGAGTTGTTAGCACACAGAGGGTTTTTATCCAGGTTTGGGCCACAAAAATGCGTAATACCCTAGTCCTGCTTTATCTGGTTATCTGAGTGTTCTTGAGCTCTTGAACTAGCTACAATGTGTGCCTTGTTCAAAAGTCCGAATCCTCTCTCTGTGCGCCTCGGGCCTCTTTTATACACAAAGGGGTTGCCACAGTGGCACACAGGAGGTGGCAATTTACAGTGGTCCGAGCTTATCGCTCGATCAACGTAGGACAAGCGCATTTAATGCGACGCCTACGTGTCTTCTTGCTTTATTGGGGATGGTAGCAGAGGCCTATCTCGTCCTTCACCGCTTCCCCTCGCCTTGCCACGTGTCTGGGCCGACGAGGCATGCAGCGCCACGCTGGCCAACCAACTGTTGTGTTGGCAAAGTGATAGGCTTCCACCAAGATCTGCATGCCACCACGCAGGTGCCTGCTTCGCTGGCATGCTTATCGCCGCGTTGGAGTGGTGGTGAGGTGGCAGAACCCTGCCGGGCACGGGCCTGGCTGCAACCCAGCGATCGTCCCCGGCAAGGGTTGCCGGGGGCCTTGGAGTCGTCCCCGGCAAGGGCCTTGCCAGGGGTCTTCATCATTTGATCCCATGTGGACTCGTGGGTCGTCGATCTTCATGAGGAGCCGCATGCTACCAGGCACATGCTCTTCAAATCTTAGTCTTTAACTTTGTCGATGGTGTCAGAGCTCTCAAGCCCAAGGATGGTGGCCTTACTGGCCTCTTCGCAAGCTGCCCCGGTAAGGGGCTTGCCGGGGGTCGCATAGTTCATGTCGACAAGGCTTGTTGTCGGGCGTGGCCCTGCTTGCGTCCTGCTGCTTGTTACTCTGGGCAGCTGTCTTGATATTCTTTGTAAATGTCTTGCCTTCTATTGTCTTCCTCTGCCTCGCCAAGCCTTGCTGTAGGGGTGGCTGCGACCATCCGTGCACAAGTAAGGGGTGCAAAAGTACCATACTTTTGTACACCGAAAGAAACCCCGAGCCTGGGCCACACATGCGCAAGGCGTAGTTGGGCCAGGCCCAAAGCAGTGTGCGGGCGAGCGTGGCAGAAGCGAACCACCACAATCTTTCTGGCAGTTGCACTTCCCCACACCCCGCGTCGTGCGCGTGACGTGGGAGTCATGAGTGGGATGGGTGTGGCACACATGCGTCATAACGCAGTATATGGTAAAGAGTTGGCCCGCGTGTAACACCCCAGATGTAACATGTCCCAAGTTGGCAATATATCAACTTGACCTCATCCAATTCTTGTGGGTTTTATCATGTTTGGCCTCATCTTGTTTGGTTATGGGGTTATTCTTTGCATTGTCTTGCTCTACTAACCATTTTGCATTTGTGCTTCTTGTCATATTCATTTTAGCCATCTTATGTCATCATCATTTAGTGCATTTTCATCTCATGCCATCTCATGTTGCATTTTGTCATTCATGTTGTTGCCATGAGTATCAGGGGTTTTCAACCATGGCACCATCACTTCTCCTCCTTCCTTCTCTTATCAAGTGCTATTTTTTTCCTTCTCTATTAATGTTCATCTTCTCCCTGTAAATCTTGCTCCTTGCCCTAAACCTCTCTGCCAAAGATATCCTTATTTGAAGTTGTTTTGGTCAGGTTCAAAAATGACACAAGTTTGAAAATAATTCAAACTTGTCTTATTTTTCTACCTCTAAAAATGCCCAATGCAATTTATTAAAATAGTGGATAATTCCAGGAGTTGGAGAGTCTTTTCTTTAAGCCCTAACTCCTCCCCTTTAACCCTGTGCTTTTCTATTTCTATATTTGTTTTGCAAAAATAGAAATGGGGCAGCAGCCGGCGCAGCAGCCCTCCCTGGGCCTCGGCCTCCCAGGTCGGCCCAGCTAGTGCCCCGTGCAGCCAGCCAGCCCAGCCAGCGTGCCAGCCAGCCCGCTCGCGCCCTCGCCTTTTCTCACCCACGCAACCGGTCACCCCCGCTGGACCCTCGCCACGTGGATAGATCGGCCCCGCTCGTCAGCGCCTCCACTGTTTCCCGCACCCACCTTTTCCCTCTCCTCTCGCCGTCGCCATGGGGACCGCGAGCACGAGCGCGCGTGAGCCCGCACCCGTCGCCCTAGCCCTCCTTTTATCCCCTCTCCGTGTCCACACAACCCCTAGGGATTCCCTCTTCCTCTCTTCGCCGCCGCCAGGTGAGTAGACCACTAGATCCACCGCATCCGCTCCGTCCCGAGCGCACCTGAGAGCGCGTCCTCGCCGCCGGCGTGCTTTCCTTCGGCATCTTCCCCGCCTAGCGTGTCCCTCTTCCTCCCCGTCGTCGACTACGTCCCTGTCGTCGACTACTTGGAGCCGGAGCCCCTGCTACGACCGCTTCTTCCTCGTCTTCGAACCCGGCCGCCGAACGAGTTCGTCCTCCGCCTTCGCCGTCTCCATCCACCTCCCGCCAAGCCAAGCACACCATCGTGCTTGTGGTGAGCTCGCGCTTCTTCCTGCCCCTTTTTCCCCCTCGTTTGCGTGCTCTAACCGCGGCCGCCGTGGGCGCCCGATCTCGCCGCCGTCGGACCTCGTCTCCGGCGAGTGCTCCGACCTCTTTAGCCTCTCTGCGCATGTCCTTAGACTTCGTCGTATCACGTAGGATAAAGCCGTGCTCTCTGCCGCTTGTTTAACCCAGCGCCCCGTCGTGGTTTAGCTCATCGCCGCCCGCTCGGTACCTTGTCGCCGGCAGCGTTTTCGTCGCTGTTGGGCGTCGTGCTCCCCAAGCGCGAGTGCGGGATCCTCCTGCGGTCCAGCAGCTCCCATCCATCGCTCCGTTAGGTCGCCAGAGCTGCTCCGGTGATCCTTTCGCCGCCTCTGGCCGCACCGTATGTGCTCTGTTTTTCTTCCGTGGGGATAGCAGCAGAAGCAGTAGATAAAAGGGGCGAGGCCCTTTTCCTATCAGAGCCGCCTGCCTAGCCCAGTGGTTGCCGTAGCAGAGCCACACCGGGGAGACCCAGGTTCGATCCCCCGCGGGCGCAGTTTATTCCCCCCTTTTTCCTTTCCTGCAATGTGCGTATGATAGGGTGGCCCCACCTGTCATACTCTCTTAGCCTGTCTGTTTTTATTTATTTATTTTTATTATTATTAAGTGTTTTATTTCTGTTCCTGCGAATATACCATTCCTGGCATTTAGTACCTTTCCTTTTCGGGCAAGTCCAATTCTGGACGTTTCCAAATATGGAAAGTGCCATTTCTGTCAATTACCATTTTAGGCAGGTTTCATCTTAGTGCATTTGTGATGATTTTTCTACAGCAACCCTAAGATATTATATATGTTTTTGGGGTAGAAAAATCCCACCAATCCATTGGTGGCATTAGTTTCTGCATTTGAGCAAGTTAATAATCATGCCATCTCACTTCTTATGGTTTTTTTGTCTCTTATATGCTTGTTCATGCAAATATGCTAGTTGTTTGTTTTGCACTTGAGTAGCTACATTGTCATGCCTACTTCATGATAGTACTTGTTGCATGCCTGGTAATGAGTTGATCAAGCCTGTAGAGATGCCATGATGAATCTGTTTTTGCTATGTCTAGTAATTCCACTAAGTCTGTAGAACTGTTATCTCTTGCAATATTGCCATGCTATTTGAGTCATGCTCTTGTGGTTTTTAGGTTGAGCCCAGTGTTCATGTTTCGTAGGGCATCTCCTGTACATCACTGTTATGCATCTTGTTCATATGTTTCGGTGCTATAGCTTGTTCATACTTTGCATCCAAGTGGCCATGTTGCTGTTTGCATCATATCTTGTCTTGCTTGTCTTTTGCAAACCGTGTACCCGAATCCGGTGATCCTTATATTGATTTCAACTGAAATCATCTCATCTTTCCAGTGGCATACTTGGTTTGCCAAGTTGATGCCTTGTTCATCATCTTTCCTTCCGAAGCACGCATACACTTTGCATATCACCTCTTGCATATCATGTCATGTTTTGCATCATGATGCCTGTGCATTGCACCGTGATTTATTGTGGTTCCTTGCTTGTGTTCTTGTTTTGGGAAGAGCCGGGAGACGAGTACGTGAACGAGGAACCTGTTGAGTACGCTAACGAGGATCCAGCCTTCGACAACTCTGAGAACCTTGCAGGCAAGATGACCATACCTTCGATATGACTTCTATTTTTGCTTGCTAGTACTCGCTCTATCGCTATGTTAGCCCTGCCTGCCTTTGTTTACCATGCCTACCTATTGCCATGACAAACCTCTAACCAACCTGCCCTAGCAACCATTGATTGGCTATGTCATCGCTTTTGCTCAACCCCTCTTATAGCGTTGTTAGTTGCAGGTGAAGATGAAGTTTGTTCCTGGTCGGAACACGGATATTTTGGGATATCACAATATCTCCTGTTTAAATTAATGCACCTTATATACTTGGTAAAGGGTGGAAGGCTCGGCCTTATGCCTGGTGACTTGTTCCACTCTTGCCACCCTAGTTTCCGTCATACCGGTGTTATGTTCCTTGATTTTGCGTTCCTTACACGGTTGGGTGATTTATGGGACCCCCTTAACAGTTCACTTTGAATAAAACTCCTCCAGCAAGGCCCAACCTTGGTTTTACCATTTGCCACCTATACCCCTTTTCCCTTGGGTTTTCGCGAGCCCGAGGGTCATCTTTATTTTAGCCCCCCCGGGCCAGTGCTCCTTCGAGTGTTGGTTCGAACCGAGCAACCTGCGGGGCCACCTTGGGGCAACTTGAGGGCTGGTTTTACTCGTAGCTTAACTCATCCGGTGTGCCCTGAGAACGAGATACGTGCGACTCCTATCGGGATTTGTCGGCACATCGGGCGGCTTTGCTGGTCTTGTTTTACCATTGTCGAAATGTTTTGCGAACCGGGATTCCAAAACTGATCGGGTCTTCCCGGGAGAAGGTCTATTCCTTCATTGACCGTGAGAGCTTGTGATGGGCTGAGTTGGGACACCCCTGCAGGGTATATGATCTTTCGAAAGCCGTGCCCGCGGTTATGAGGCAGATGGGAATTTGTTAATGTCCGGTTGTAGATAACTTGACACTTGACCTCTTTAAAATGCATCAACCGTGTGTGTAGCCGTGATGGTCTCTTCTCGGCGGAGTCCGGGAAGTGAACATGATTTGCGTTATGCTTGACGTAAGTAGTTTCAGGATCACTTCTTGATCACTTCTAGTTTCTCGACCGATGCGTTGCTTCTCTTCTCGCTCTCGCTTGTGTATGTTAGCCACCATATTTGCTTAGTGCTTGCTGCAGCTCCACCATATTACCCCTTACCTACCTATGAGCTTAAATAGTCTTGATCTCGCGGGTGTGAGATTGCTGAGTCCTCGTGACTCACAGATTCTACCAAAACAGATGCAGGTGCCGAGGATACTGGCGCAGATGGCGCAACCGAGCTGAAGTGGGAATTTGATGAGGCCCTTGGTCATTACTATGTATCTTTCCAGATGATCAGTAGAGGAGCCCAGTCGGGCGATCGGGGATCTAGCATTTGGGCTTGTCTTCTTTTCATTTGAACTTGACCGTAGCCGGTCTATGAGTGTATTTGAATGATGTATGATCTTAATTTATGTATTGTGTGAAGTGGCGATTGTAAGCCAACACTCTTTATCCCATTCTTGTTCATTACATGGGATTGTGTGAAGATGACCCTTCTTGCGACAAAACCACCATGCGGTTATGCCTCTAAGTCGTGCTTCGACACGTGGGAGATATAGCCGCATCGTGGGTGTTACAAGTTGGTAATCAGAGCCATCCCCGACTTAGGAGCCCCCTGCTTGATTGTTTGCTGGCGATGTTGAGTCTAGAACAAAAATGTTTTGAGTCTTAGGATTATATATATCGGAGAGTAGGATTCTTTTTACTCCTTAGTCCCTTCCTCGCTCTGGTGAGGTCTCCTGACGTAGATGTTTTGACTATCCTCTTCTCAAATTTCACTAATTTTTTTAGGATCACGCGGGTATCTTGGAATCGTTTCGATGGTTTTGTGACGAGAACATTGTTCTTGGTGCCTCCTGACATTTAGGGGTTGTGGCAGTGTCCCGGGGAGTTGAGCTCCGAGGTGTTGTCGTCACAATTTTATCGTTGCAGTTCTGGAATACCTGAGTTTTGCCGACATCGAAAATCTCTTTTATGCAGTTGTTGGTGAGATAACCCCGATAACCCAGTACTGGGGCGAGCTCGGGAGTATTGCCATAACTAGTATAACGGATGCTTTTCGAAGGTTGAGGTACACGATTTCCGAAGGTTTCTTGGTTATGTGTTGACGGATGGATACAGCTGGATGTAGGGATTGTTAGTTTGGGTGAGATATTGTGCTTCCCCTGTATCCCCAACACCAGATTGCATAACCAGAAAGTTTCGGGAGTTTATAGGTGGGATTCAAGTAGCTCTAGCATTTCTTCCCGCAGATATTTGGTTTGTGATTGGGTAATCCTTACCACTTATTTGTTCCAGTTGTACCTTGTTTATTTCATTCATCAATCTCTATTCAAGTGGCTTCTCACCTTAATGGACGTGTGATGTTTACTTTGGAATTCATTCGTTCATCTTTGTTCGAATGTTTATTGTGAAGACTATATGTTGCAATTTCTATCCGATTGATTCAACTTATCTATCTGTCTATCAAGATGCTAACGGATGTCACCCTCTTCAGGATGGCTCCGCCAACGCGTCAGAATCCGGATCGCAATGATGGGAGTCAGGCGAACCCTCCACCTCCACCTCCGCCTCCAGAGGCATGGCAAGCTTTGATGGCAGCCTCTAACACCCATGCTTAGATGATGATCCAGCTCATGCAAGAGCGCAACCAAGGCCAAGGCAACCAAGGGAATCTAGGTCAAGGGCAGTTCAATCATCAGCCTCAGTTTCCTACCCTCAACCAATTCCTTGCAAATCAGCCGAAGTCTTTCAGCTACTATGCTGAGGCCACAGACGCTAATGATTGGCTCGTGGATATCAACAAGCATTTTAAATGCAGGAATGTCAGGCATGAGGACTATGTCAAGTTCGCTTCTTTTCAGCTCAAGGATCAGGCAGCTGATTGGTTCCAGCAATACAAGGATTCCAGAGGTGGTCGAGTGATTGCTTGGACTGATTTCTGTCGGGACTTTAAAGCTCACCATATTCCTACAAGTGTTATTGAGAGCAAGCGTGAGGAGTTCCGCAATCTCAAGCAAGGCAACATGTCAGTGTATGAATACAACAAGCAGTTTCAGAAACTTGCTCGCTTTGCTAAGCAAGATGTTCCAGATGAGAAGAGTATGATCTATCAGTTCAGAGGTGGCCTTAGAGAGGATCTGCAGTTAGCTCTCGTTCTTATTGAGCCTACTTAGTTTGATCAATTCTACAATATGGCACTCAAGCAAGAAGGTGCTCAGCTCAAGTGTGAGGCTTCTAAGAAGAGAATCAGAGATGCAGTGCAATCTTCTTCTTCCTCACAAATGGCAGCTAAGCAGCAGAAGTTTTATCTTCCTCCTCCTCTGTTTCGTCAGCCTTACCAACAGAAGAACTCAGGTGCTCGTGGATCTTCCCACCCACCCAACCCAAGCTATCAGAACAAGTCTCAGTCTCAAGCTCCAAGGTCAAGTGCTCCTTATCACCGTCCGCTCTCAGAAGTGACTTGCAACAAGTGCCAGCAGAAAGGCCGCTACGCGAACAAATGCTTAAATCAAAGGCGCCTTCCTCCTCCTCCTCCTGTGAGATCTTCAAGCAATGCAGTGGTCAAGCATAATCCAAAGCATGCTAAGGTGAACATGATGAATGCAGCTCAGGCAGAGGATTCTTCTGACGTCATAATGGGTAATCTTCCTGTTAATGATATTCCTGCAAAAGTGTTATTTGATACTGGTGCATCGCATTGTTTCATGTCAAGACCGTTTTTTGCCAAGCATGAATTCTCTTCGTCACATTTGGGTAAACCCATGGCTGTCATTTCTCCGGGTAAACGGTTGAGCTCCAGTTTGGCGGTTCCGGATGTTTCCATCAAGATGGGCGACTATAAATTTCTGTCTTCTCCAATTGTTCTTGGTGATTCTGATATTGGTCTAATTCTTGGGATGGACTGGCTTTCTAATCACAAGGCTCAGCTTGATTGTGCTGCCAGGCAAATTCAATTGACACACCCTTCTGAGGATGTTATCATCTATGCCGCTCGTGATGAAACCATTCGGTTGTTTTCTCTCAATGAGAAGGGCGAATTGGATGCTATTTCTCAAATTCCAGTCGTTTGTGAGTACCAAGATGTCTTT
This sequence comes from Triticum aestivum, assembly GCF_018294505.1. Taxonomy (NCBI): domain Eukaryota; kingdom Viridiplantae; phylum Streptophyta; class Magnoliopsida; order Poales; family Poaceae; genus Triticum; species Triticum aestivum. The sequence goes on from NC_057804.1 coordinate 53,658,044, forward strand.
CCAGAAGAGCTTCTGGGTATGCCTCCTCATCGGCCAGTCGAGTTCGTTATTGATCTTGAGCTTGGAACGGAACCCGTTTGCAAGCGTCCATACAAGCTTGGACCCAAGGAGCTGAAGGAATTGAAGAAGCAGCTTGATGAACAAGAGCGTCTGGGTTTGATCAGACCGAGTTCTTCCCCATGGGGTTGTGGAGTTCTTTTTGTCCAAAAGAAGGATGGAACGGACCGACTTTGCGTTGATTACCGTCCATTGAACAAGAAGACAATCAAGAACAAGTACCCACTTCCCAACATCAATGAGCTTTTCGAGCAACTCAAAGGTGCTAAATTCTTCTCCAAGCTTGACCTTCGTATGGGTTATCATCAGATCCGCATTCGTGAAGAAGATATTCCCAAGACAACATTTAGAACAAGCTATGGTTCTTATGAATATACTGTCATGTCTTTCGGCCTTGTCAATGCTCCTCCAACATTCTCTCGCATGATGAATTTTATCTTCAACCCCTACACCAATGAATTTGTTCTGGTGTATCTCGATGATATTTTGGTCTTCTCCAAGAATAAGAAGGATCATGCCAAACATTTGCGATTGGTGCTCGACAAGATCAGAGAGCATCAATTCTATGCGAAGTTTTCCAAATGTGAGTTCTGGCTTGATGAAGTTCTTTATCTTGGTCACATCATCTCCGCCAAGGGAATTGTTGTTAATCCGGCGAAGGTTTCTGCAGTTGTGAATTGGGAACCTCCTCAGAATGTCAAGCAGCTCCGTAGTTTTCTCGGTCTTGCAAGCTATTGCCGAAGATTCGTTGAGAACTTCTCTAAGATTGCAAAGCCTCTTTCCAACCTCCTCCAGAAGCATGTCAAGTATGTCTGGACGCCTGAGTGTGACGTCGCTTTCAACACCCTCAAAGAGAAGCTAGTCACAGCTCCTGTTTTGACTCCTCCTGATGAATCCAAACCATTCGAAGTATTCTGTGATGCTTCCCTTCAAGGTCTCGGTGCTGTGTTGATGCAAGAGAAGAAAGTTGTGGCCTATACCTCTTGTCAGTTGAAGCCCAACGAAAAGAACTACCCCACTCACGATCTTGAGTTGGTGGCAGTTGTCCATGCATTGATAACATGGAGACATCTCTTATTGGGAAGGCAGGTGGACATTTCCACCGATCACAAGAGCCTCAAGTATATCTTCACTCAACCCAATCTCAACCTCAGGCAAACTCGATGGGTCGAAATGATTCAGGAGTACAATCCGAGTATCGAATATACTCCTGGCAAGGCGAATGTGATTGTAGATGCTCTGAGTAGAAAGGCTTATTGCAACAGTCTAATTCTCAAGCCATTTCAACCGGATCTTTGTGAGGCTTTTCGCAAGCTGAATCTTCAAGTTGTTCCTCAAGGCTTTCTTGCCAACCTCATAGTCTCTCCTACTTTGGAAGATCAAATTCGTGAGGCACAACTCCTGGATACCATGGTGAAGAAGGTGAAACGTGGTATTGACAAGGGCATTCCTAAATACAAGTGCTATCGCTTGGATCACAAAGATACTCTTTTCTTCGAGGATCGAATTGTGGTTCCAAAAGGTGATCTGAGAAAAGTCATCATGAATGAGGCACACAATTCCCTCCTATCCATTCATCCTGGAAGTACAAAGATGTACCATGACCTCAAGCAGTCATATTGGTGGACTCGAATGAAGCGAGAGATTGCTCAATTCATGAATGAATGTGATGTCTGCAGAAGAGTGAAAGCAGAACACCAAAGACCAGCTGGTCTCCTCCAACCTCTTGCTATTCCGGAATGGAAGTTTGATCATATCGAGATGGACTTCGTGACTGGTTTTCCTAAGTCCAAGCATGGAAATGACGCCATCTTCGTTGTCATTGACAAGCTTACCAAAGTGGCTCATTTTCTTCCTATCAAAGAATCTACCACAGCAGCACAGCTGGCAGAGCTATACACCTCCAGAATTGTCTCCTTGCACGGCATTCCACAATTGATATCTTCAGATCGTGGAAGCATCTTCACTTCTAAGTTCTGGGACTCCTTTCAGAAGGCCATGGGCAACAACATTCATTTCAGCACAGCTTTCCATCCTCAAACAAGTGGCCAAGTCGAGCGAGTCAATCAAAATCTTGAAGATATGCTCATGGCTTGTGTCATCTCTTTCGGTATGAAGTGGGAAGATTGTCTTCCTTATGCCGAGTTCTCCTACAACAACAGCTTCCAAGCAAGTTCGGGCAAGGCCCCATTCGAAATTCTCTATGGCAGAAAGTGCCGTACTCCTCTCAATTGGTCTGAGACAGGTGAACGAAGACTTCTTGGCAACGACTTGATCGCAGGAGCCGAAGAAATGTGCAAAGTCATTCATGAGAATCTCAAAGCCGCGCAATCGCGACAGAAGAGTTACTATGATAGCAAGCACCGTGACTTGGCTTTTGAAATCGGAGACCATGTCTACCTCCGCGTCTCTCCAATGAAAGGCACTCGTCACTTCAGTATCAAAGGGAATCTTGCCCCTAGATACATGGGTCCTTTCAAGATCATTGGCAAAAGAGGCGATCTCGCCTATAAACTTGAGCTTCCATCCAACTTTGCAAACCTGCACGATGTGTTTCACGTGTCACAGCTTCGCAAGTGCTTCAAGACTCCTGAGCGCACTATCAACTTCAAAGAAATTGACCTCCAAGAAGACCTTTCTTACCATGAGCACCCCGTTGCTATTCTTGAAGAAACCGAGCGCAAGACTCGCAACAAGTCAATCAAATTCCTGAAAGTGAAGTGGTCACACCATTCTGACCGAGAAGCCACCTGGGAGCGCGAGGATCACCTCCGTTCCGAATATCCGGAGTTCTTTCAGTCCTAGATCTCGGGACGAGATCCTCTTGTAGTGGAGGAGAGTTGTAACACCCCAGATGTAACATGTCCCAAGTTGGCAATATATCAACTTGACCTCATCCAATTCTTGTGGGTTTTATCATGTTTGGCCTCATCTTGTTTGGTTATGGGGTTATTCTTTGCATTGTCTTGCTCTACTAACCATTTTGCATTTGTGCTTCTTGTCATATTCATTTTATCCATCTTATGTCATCATCATTTAGTGCATTTTCATCTCATGCCATCTCATGTTGCATTTTGTCATTCATGTTGTTGCCATGAGTATCAGGGGTTTTCAACCATGGCACCATCACTTCTCCTCCTTCCTTCTCTTATCAAGTGCTATTTTTTTCCTTCTCTATTAATGTTCATCTTCTCCCTGTAAATCTTGCTCCTTGCCCTAAACCTCTCTGCCAAAGATATCCTTATTTGAAGTTGTTTTGGTCAGGTTCAAAAATGACACAAGTTTGAAAATAATTCAAACTTGTCTTATTTTTCTACCTCTAAAAATGCCCAATGCAATTTATTAAAATAGTGGATAATTCCAGGAGTTGGAGAGTATTTTCTTTAAGCCCTAACTCCTCCCCTTTAACCCTGTGCTTTTCTGTTTCTATATTTGTTTTGCAAAAATAGATATGGAGCAGCAGCCGGCGCAGCAACCCCCCTGGGCCTCGGCCTCCCAGGCCGGCCCAGCTAGTGCCCCGCGCAGCCAGCCAGCCCAGCCAGCGCGCCAGCCAGCCTGCTCGCGCCCTCGCCTTTTCTCACCCACGCAACCGGTCACCCCCGCTGGACCCTCGCCACGTGGATAGATCGGCCCCGCCCGTCAGCGCCTCCACTGTTTCCCGCACCCACCTTTTCCCTCTCCTCTCACCGTCGCCATGGGGACCGCGAGCACGAGCGTGCGTGAGCTCGCACCCGTCGCCCTAGCCCTCCTTTTATGCCCTCTCCGTGTCCACACAACCCCTAGGGTTTCCCTCTTCCTCTCTTCGCCGCCGCCAGGTGAGTAGACCACCAGATCCACCGCATCCGCTTCGTCCCGAGCACACCTGAGAGTGCGTCCTCGCCGCCGGTGTGCTTTCCTTCAGCATCTTCCCCGCTTAGCGTGTCCCTCTTCCTCCCCGTCGTCGACTACGTCCCCGTCGTCGACTACTTGGAGCCGGAGCCCCTACAACGACCGCTTCTTCCTCGTCTTCGAACCCGGCCGCCGAACGAGTTCGTCCTCTGCCTTCGCCGTCTCCGTCCACCTCCCGCCAAGCCAAGCGCACCATCGTGCTTGTGGTGAGCTCGCGCTTCTTCCTGCCCCTTTTTCCCCCTCGTTTGCGTGCTCTAACCGCGGCCGCCGCGGGCGCCCAATCTCGCCGCCGTCGGACTTTGTCTCCGGCGAGTGCTCCGACCTCTTTAGCCTCTCTGCGCATGTCCTTAGACTTCGTCGTATCACGTAGGATAAAGCCGTGCTCTCTGCCGCTTGTTTAACCCAGCGCCCCGTCGTGGTTTAGCTCGTCGCCGCCCGCTCGGTACCTCGTCGCCGGCAGCGTTTTCATCGCTGTTGGGCGTCGTGCTCCCCAAGCGCGAGTGCGGGATCCTCCTGCGGTCCAGCAGCTCCCACCCGTCGCTCCGTTAGGTCGCCGGAGCTGCTCCGGTGATCCTTCCGCCTCCTCTGGCCGCACCGTATGTGCTCTGTTTTTCTTCCGTGGGGATAGCAGCAGAAGCAGTAGATAAAAGGGGCGAGGCCCTTTTCCTATCAGAGCCGCCTGCCTAGCCCAGTGGTTGCCGTAGCAGAGCCACACTGGGGAGACCCGGGTTCGATCCCCCGCGGGCGCAGTTTATTCCCCCCTTTTTCCTTTCCTGCAATGTGCGTTTGACAGGGTGGCCCCACCTGTCATACTCTCTTAGCATGTCTGTTTTTTTTTTATTTTTATTATTATTAAGTGTTTTATTTCTGTTCCTGCGAATATACCATTCCTGGCATTTAGTACCATTCCTTTTCGGGCAAGTCCAATTCTGGACGTTTCCAAATATGGAAAGTGCCATTTCTGTTAATTACCATTTTAGGCAGGTTTCATCTTAGTGCATTTGTGATGATTTTTCTACAGCAACCCTAACATATTATATATGTTTTTGGGGTAGAAAAATCCCACCAATCCATTGGTGGCATTAGTTTCTGCATTTGAGCAAGTTCATAATCATGCCATCTCACTTCTTATGGTTGTTTTGTCTCTTATGTGCTTGTTCATGCAAATATGCTAGTTGTTTGTTTTGCACTTGAGTAGCTACATTGTCATGCCTACTTCATGATAGTACTTGTTCCATGCCTGGTAATGAGTTGATCAAGCCTGTAGAGATGCCATGATGAATCTGTTTTTGCTATGTCTAGTAATTCCACTAAGTCTGTAGAACTGTTATCTCTTGCAATATTGCCATGCTATTTTAGTCATGCTCTTGTGGTTTTTAGGTTGAGCTCAGTGTTCATGTTTCGTAGGGCATCTCCTGTACATCATTGTTATGCATCTTGTTCATATGTTTCGGTGCTATAGCTTGTTCATACTTTGCATCCAAGTGGCCATGTTGCTGTTTGCATCATATCTTGTCTTGCTTGTCTTTTGCAAACCGTGTACCCGAATCCGGTGATCCTTATATTGATTTCAACCAAAATCATCTCATCTTTCCAGCGGCATACTTGGTTTGCCAAGTTGATGCCTTGTTCATCATCTTTCCTTCCGAAGCACGCATACGCTTTGCATATCACCTTTCGCATATCATGTCATGTTTTGCATCATGATGCCTGTGCATTGCACCGTGATTTATTGTGGTTCCTTGCTTGTGTTCTTGTTTTGGGAAGAGCCGGGAGATGAGTACGTGAACGAGGAACATGTTGAGTACGCTAACGAGGATCCAGCCTTCGACAACTCTGAGAACCATGCAGGCAAGATGACCATACCTTCGATATCACTTCTATTTTTGCTTGCTAGTACTCGCTCTATCGCTATGTTAGCCCTGCCTGCCTTTGTTTACCATGCCTACCTATTGCCATGACAAACCTCTAACCAACCTGCCCTAGCAACCATTGATTGGCTATGTCACCGCTTTTGCTCAACCCCTCTTATAGCGTTGTTAGTTGCAGGTGAAGATGAAGTTTGTTCCTGGTCGGAACACGGATATTTTGGGATATCACAATATCTCCTGTTTAAATTAATGCACCTTATATACTTGGTAAAGGGTGGAAGGCTCGGCCTTATGCCTGGTGACTTGTTCCACTCTTGCCGCCCTAGTTTCCGTCATACCGGTGTTATGTTCCTTGATTTTGCGTTCCTTACACGGTTGGGTGATTTATGGGACCTCCTTAACAGTTCGCTTTGAATAAAACTCCTCCAGCAAGGCCCAACCTTGGTTTTACCATTTGCCACCTATACCCCTTTTCCCTTGGGTTTTCGCGAGCCCGAGGGTCATCTTTATTTTAGCCCCCCCGGGCCAGTGCTCCTTCGAGTGTTGGTCCGAACCGAGCAACCTGCGGGGCCACCTTGGGGCAACTTGAGGGCTGGTTTTACTCGTAGCTTGACTCATCCGGTGTGCCCTGAGAACGAGATACGTGCGACTCCTATCGGGATTTGTCGGCACATCGGGCGGCTTTGCTGGTCTTGTTTTACCATTGTCTAAATGTTTTGCGAACCGGGATTCCGAGACTGATCGGGTCTTCCCGGGAGAAGGTCTATTCCTTCGTTGACCGTGAGAGCTTGTGATGGGCTGAGTTGGGACACCCCTGCAGGGTATATGATCTTTCGAAAGCCGTGCCCGCAGTTATGAGGCAGATGGGAATTTGTTAATGTCCGGTTGTAGATAACTTGACACTTGACCTCTTTAAAATGCATCAACCGTGTGTGTAGCCGTGATGGTCTCTTCTCGGCGGAGTCCGGGAAGTGAACACGGTTTGCGTTATGCTTGACGTAAGTAGTTTCAGGATCACTTCTTGATCACTTCTAGTTTCTCGACTGATGCGTTGCTTCTCTTCTCGCTCTCGCTTGCATATGTTAGCCACCATATTTGCTTAGTGCTTGCTGCAGCTCCACCATATTACCCCTTACCTACCTATGAGCTTAAATAGTCTTGATCTCGCGGGTGTGAGATTGCTGAGTCCTCGTGACTCACAGATTCTACCAAAATAGATGCAGGTGCCGAGGATACTGGCGCAGATGGCGCAACCGAGCTGAAGTGGGAATTTGATGAGGCCCTTGGTCGTTACTATGTATCGTTTCCAGATGATCAGTAGAGGAGCCCAGTCGAGCAGTCGGGGATCTAGCATTTGGGGTTGTCTTCTTTTCATTTGAACTTGACCGTAGCCGGTCTGTGAGTGTATTTGAATGATGTATGATCTTAATTTATGTATTGTGTGAAGTGGCGATTGTAAGCCAACACTCTTTATCCCATTCTTGTTCATTACATGGGATTGTGTGAAGATGACCCTTGTTGCGACAAAACCACCATGCGGTTATGCCTCTAAGTCGTGCTTTGACACGTGGGAGATATAGCCGCATCGTGGGTGTTACACCGCGTCTTCCCCATAAAAAGGAAAAACCGCCGGGGCACTGCTCATTTACCTTCTCTGCTTTTCCCAATCTCAGAACCGTTGTCCCCTTTTCTTCCCCAAATCCGAACCAGAGCTCCGTACCTCTGCTCGCCGCCGCCGCGCCTCCATCGCCCCTCGATCCTTTGCTCCTCCAGATCCACCATGGCGCCCAAGGCTAGCAAGGGAAAGAAAGGGGCCAAGGCTGCCGCGGTGAAGGAGGTGCAGAGAGTGAGCTGGTGAAGATGCGGAAGGAGCACACCCTCTTCCCTCCGGCGATTGACGTGCTCACGCTCAAGGACCAGTTCTTGTGCTTGTGGGGGAAGAAGATGACGGGGCATCCTGCCACCAAGGTCATCCCTGCTCCCTTCGCCAAGGCCGGCCCAAAGATTTATCCTTTTTGTAAGTGCATCTAGTGCCACCCCTAGTTGGTTTTGGAGTATTGACGACAAACTTGGTTGAGGGACTAATGTGTTTGTGAGAATTGCAGGATAACACAGGGAGTAGTCCCATATTGATTCGGTTTACCTACCAGAGATGACCCCTAAAATGTGTGAAGACATTGAAGACAATGGTGGTCTGTGAAGATATTCACATTGAAGACTATGACAAGAAAAGACATTGCATGAAGACTGTGGAGTGCGAAGACATAGTTATTTCGTAGTTTCCTTTTCTTCTTTGTTGAGTCATAGGAACCACCGTACTGTTAAGTGGGATCCAAGTGAACAAAGTCAGAGTGACTGAAGTGATGCTCAACCAAATCCTATGTCTTTGAGCAAAGACAATGAGAGCAAATCTTATCTAGAGCTAGATGAGTTAGCTTGGCTTGTAGCCCAAGCTAAGCTGCTGTGTGTGTTTGAAATCTGACCATTGGACATGTGTCAGTTCCTTAGTGACACAGGGTCATTTCGGACAAATCAGGTCGGGTTGCCTCCTGGCTATAAACAGCCCACCCCCTACACCATAAGTTGGTGGCTGCTCAGATTTAGTGCACGGCTTTTGTTGTTTGAGAGCAACCCACCTCCGAAGCATTTGAGAGAGAATCCTTGCGAGGACAAAGCCCAAAACACCCAGAGCCAAAGAGTGTTAGGCATCCCTGAAGTCTTTCTGTCTGCGTGTTCTGAAGACTTATTACACTTGAGGACTGTGAATCCTCCAGCCGGTTAGGCGTCACATTCTGAGCATCCAAGAGCCATTGTGGATTGCCGGTGAACGAAGTTTGTGAAGGTTTGTAAGTCTCCCTTGAAGACTTACCAGAGTGATTGGGCGAGGACTAAGTGTTCTTAGCTCAAGGGGAATAAGGTGAAGACGCGGTCTTCTGAGTTAAATCTCAGCCTCCCTAACCAGACATATAGTTGTCACAACAACTGGAACTGGTCCAACAAACCCCTTGTCCTCTCTAAGCAACTGGTTCTATCCTTCCTCTTTCTCTTTACTTACAGTTTGTCTTCTTGAAGTCTTTGCCCTCTTGCCAGATCTGATTGACTTCACTGTGTGAAGACTGTGTACTATTTGGCTTCATACTATCTTCCATCCTGATCCATACTACCTAGTTGCTGATAGTCTTCATGCTTTCACTACATTGCTTACTTGACTATGGCTTGTCTAGTGTAGTCTACCTTCTGCTGCACAATAGGTTCATTTCCATTGTTTGTCTTCAAAGCACTCATGTTTTGAAGACTTCCATAAAAAATCGCCTATTCACCCCCCTCTAGTCAAATACTAGCACTTTCAATTGGTATCAGAGCAAGGTGCTCCCTTGTTCTGTGTGATTCGGTTTAACCACCTGGAGTTTAGCTATGTCGACTGCAGGGATAATCAAGCTCTCCGCTACGTGCCCTGTCTTCGATGGCACTGATTACCCCTACTGGAATAATAAGATGCGTATGCATCTTGAAGCCATTGACCTTGGTCTCTGGTATGTCGTCAAGAACGGCATTCCCAAGACCGGTGAAGGTGTTACTCCTGCTGATGTCAAGAAGTTCATCCAATTGGACTCAACTGCCAAGAATATCTTCTGTGGTCATCTGACCAAAGGGAAATATGGTCGTGTGAGTGCTCTAGATACTGTGAAGCTAGTCTGGGACTGGCTCTCCAAGGTCAACGAAGGTGTCTCAACACAGAGAGATTCAAGGATCAGTGTTCTTCGCAATCTCTTCAACTGCTTTAAGAGAAATGACAATGAGAATGTCCATCTCATATTTGATCGCCTCACTGACATCATGAATGAGCTTCATGCTCTCTGCGCCACTGAGATTACCAAGCATGAAATCGTCAAGACACTACCGAGATCACTTAATAGCTCATTTGACACCCTGGCCCTGATGATTCAAGAATTCCCTGACTTCAAGACTCTCGATCCGTCTCACATACTTGAGAGGCTCAACACACATGAGTTCCAGCTATCTGAGAAAAGAGATATCTATGGTCCCAACTATGGCCGTACTCACGCTTTGAAGGCAAAGGCTGTCTCCTCATCTGAAGAAGAATCTGACTGTAGTTCTGGTGATCCTGAAGACATTGGAAAAGGAGCTTGCTATGCATGTGAAGAAGTTCCAGAAGTTTTCCAAGAAGAAAGACTTCAGAAAGTCTTCAAGATCCAGTTCAAGAAATGATGAAGCTACCTCTCGTGATCCCAAGAAGAGAACCTGCCACAAGTGCAAGAAACCTAGTCACTACATCACTGAGTGTCCACATTGGGACAATCAGACAAAGAAGAAGAAGAAGAGCAAGGAATATGATTCTAATGACAAGAAGAAGAAGAAATCCTCAAATCCTTCTTCCAAGTCTTCATAAAAGTCTTCATCACACAAGAAGAGCTCATCAAGCAAGGGTCATGCTTTTGTTGGCAAGGAGATGGATTCATAGGAGTTTGCATCTGAGGAGGCAGAGGTAGAGTTTGAAGAGGAATCTGGTTCTGGAGTAGCAAGCCTGGCTCTAGCTTCTGCATACGTCGCCAAGTCCATCTTCAACACCGAAGACAATGGCCTCGTCAACAATGTTGATGCCAAGAATAAGGATGACTCTGCTCCCACCTTCTGCTTCATGGCACGTGGTGCCAAGGTAAACTCACGCGATGACTCTAAATGTGAATCTAAACCTAGCTACAAAACACTTGCTAAAATTGCAACTGAACAAAAAAAATGCTATGGAACATATTCAAAAGTTGTTAGACAAAAGCGATAACCTGTTGGACGCGGAAATGACCCGAACTCGGTCCTTAATTTAAGACATTAAAAATCTTCATGTTAAGTACCAAGAACTTGAAAGTTGTCATGAAATGCTGTCAACTTCTCATGAAAAGCTCTCCCATGATTATCTTCAAAGGAAACAAGAGCTTGAGAAATTGAGATTGTCTCATGAAGATCTTCAAAAGGAGAACATGTCACTCAGCGCTCAACAGATCAGTTTCGCTCAGGAATGATTTGAACCACCATGTCTAAAATGTCTTGAGCATGATAATGATGTCTCTGTTGTTGAATGTTCAACTGCTGCTAATGCTGCAATATCTTCAACTGCTAATGTGGTAACTAACCCCTCTGTTGAGGATACCACTGCTATTGCTGATGAGAATGCTTGGTTGAAGACATTACTTGAGACAGGAATGTACAGAAGTCTCAAAGGGCATCACACACTATGTGATGTCCTTAAAAAGAAGATTCTGAACCGAAACCCTAGGAAAGAGGGTGTTGGGTTCGGAAGGAAAATGAATGTTGATGGTTCCTGCTGGATGCCTGAGCAGTACCACAAAACCACATGGGTTGCTGCTAAGGAACCATCAGGGGACCCATCTACCTTATCTGGTTTCTCTTGTGCTAACCCAATTATCATTGATGAATCCCTTGATGCCAACTATAAACTGTTTAGGAATCAGAATGGTGAAGTGTTTGCCAGGTACATTGGCACTAACTGCAAAAATCGACCCCCTCTTAAGAAGATCTGGGTACCCAAAAGTTGTCTTGAAAGTCTTCCCGTGAATGTCGTCATGACACCACCTGGAAAAAAGACAAATCCCGGACCAAAGGTTTCATATGGTCCAAAGGCTTCATACAGACAGAGAACTCACCCGAGTCACCCTAACGCAAATGTTTTGCAGGGAAATCACACTCAGACTTTTGAATATGAGCGTGTTTCGTCAAACCGCTATGTTCATAAGTCCAAGAACTTTTTTGCTTATTATTATGAGTATTATTCACCTCCTGCAAGGCTGTTTTCTAGGGCTCCAAAGCCGAAGTTCTTAGATGCTGCACTTAGACTCATTGCTTCTAAGCCACCCATGAAGATGTGGGTGGTTAAGAAAACTTAACTCTCTTTTGCAGGGAAAGGTCTCCAGCCGGAAATCAAAGGCATCTGGTGCTTATGCTGGGGACCTTAAACATCTTGTGGGACGCAAGATAAAATTTTCAAATGGTCTTATTATGTTTTTCGCCCCAGGATTCCTTGACAAGCATCCTATCTATTCTAACCAAGATTTGAACTTTCATGTTCCACTTGTACGTCAAATGTTTCTGCTTCGGAACTCTCTTCGTGAAGCCTATCCCCCAAACTGTACTGTAGGATATGACACCGAAGGCTTCAGAATGGATTATGGATAGTGGCTGCACCAACCATATGACGTGTGATCGAAGTCTTCTGATGGATTCAACTCTTCGCCCGTCTGACAAAAGTCACATCACATTTGCTGACACTAGTAAAAGCAAGGTATTGGATCTGGGTAGAGTTGCAATCTCAAAGGATCATCACATGGATAAAGTAATGCTTGTTGAATCCCTTGGTTTCAACTTAATGTTTATCTCAATGCTTTGTGATTCGAACATGATTGTGATTTTTGGAAAATATCGTTGCCTTGTGCTTATGGAATCTGACAAGTCTCTAGTCTTTGAAGGGTATCAAAAAGATGATCTGTATATGGTAGATTTCTCAGCAGGACCACAGTTGGCTGTATGTCTTCTAGCAAAAGCTTCAGAGTGCTGGCTCTGGCATCGGAGGCTAGGACATGCTGGCATGAGGAACTTGTACACTCTCGCAAAGAAGAAGCATGTTGTGGGGATCGAGGGTGTCAAGTTCAAGAAGGATCATCTGTGTGGTGCTTGTGAAGCTGGGAAGATGACTAGGGCCAAGCATCCCTTGAAGACAATCATGACGACATCACAACCCTTCGAGCTGCTTCACATGGACTTATTCGTCCCTACTCATTGCTCTACCCTTACTACCACTGCTTGTCTCTATGGTTTCATCATTGTTGATGATTAGTCAAGATACACATGGGTGCATATAATCCTCTACAAGACTGAAGTGCAGGATGTCTTCAGACGATTCGCCAAATGCGCCATGATGAACTATGGCGTCAAGATCAAGCACATCAGAAGTGATAACGACACTGAGTTCAAGAACACTGGCCTCGGCACTTATCTTGATACACTGGGCATCACTCATGAGTTTTATGCTCCTTACACACCTCAGCAGAATGGCATCATGGAGCGCAAGAACCGAACACTCATTGAGATGGCTCGAACGATGCTTGATGAGTACAAGACTCCAAGGAAGTTTTGGCTTGAAGTTATTGATACTGCATGCCATGTCATCAACCGTGTTTATCTTCACAAACTTCTGAAGAAGACATCATATGAGCTGCTAACTGGTAAGAAGCCAAAAGTAAGTTACTTCAGAGTATTTGGTGCTAGGTGCTGGATCAAGGATCCACATCGCACTTCAAAATTTGCACCGAAAGCACATGAAGGTTTTATGCTTGGATATGGAAAGGATTCACACTCCTACAGAGTCCTCAACCCCTTTCACTATAAAGTGGTTGAAACTATGGATGTGCGGTTTGATGAAACTAACGGCTCGCAAAGAGAGCACCTGCCAAATGTGCTAGATGAAGTCCCTCCTAGTGAATCAATCAAGCTCATGGGAACTGGAGAAATCATACCCTCAGAAGCTCAGGCTGACGATGAACTCATCATTGCACCAAGCCAACCTGAAGACAATGCTCAGCCTGAAGTCAATGCTAAAACTGAAGACAATGATTTGCAAGAGCAAAATCTTTGTCTAGTTCATCCCTGTGTTGCAAATGAAGTACAGATTGAGAAGATAATTGATCGCATCAATGCACCTGGTCCACTCACTCATTCAAGAGCAACACAACTAGCAAATTTCTGTGGGCACTTTGCATTTGTCTCTATATCTGAACCCAAGAAAGTTGCTGAAGCCTTTATGGAACTTGAATGGATTCAAGCTATGCAAGAAGAGCTTCATTAGTTCGAGCTGAACAATTTATGGGAACTGGTCAAGCGTCCTGATCCTCGCAAGCACAATATCATTGACACTAAATGGATCTATCACAACAAACAAGATGAGAATGGTCAAGTTGTCACGAACAAGGCTCGTCTAGTTGCTCAAGGCTACACTCAAGTAGAAGGATTTGACTTCGATGAAACATTTGCTCCAGTGGCAAGGCTTGAAGCCATACGCATATTGCTAGCCTATGCCAACCATCGCAACATCCTTCTGTATCAAATGGATGTGAAAAGTGCCTTTCTCAATCGCAAGATTGAAGAAGAAGTGTATGTTGCACAACCACCCGGGTTTGAAGATCCAGAACATCCTGATATGGTATACAAGCTCAACAAGGCAATGTATGGCCTCAAACAAGCCCCTCGCGCTTGGTATGACACACTCAAAGACTTCCTGAAGAGCAAAGGCTTCAAACCTGGTTCTCTAGATCCGACACTCTTCACGAAGACATATGACGGTGAACTGTTTGTGTATCAAATCTATGTGGATGACATTATCTTTGGCTGCACTGACAAAAGATACAGTGATGAGTTTTGGCACATGATGCAAGAACAATATCAAATATCCATGATGGGTGAGCTAAAAATTTTCCTTGGTCTTCAAATCCGCCAGCAAAGCAATGGGATCTTCATATCACAAGAGAAATACCTCAAAGATTGCCTGAAGAAGTTTGGAATGCAAGACTGCAAAGGATACATGACACCAATGCCAACCAAAAGTCATCTGTGTTCCGACGACAATGGTAAAGAGTTCGATCAAAAGGTATACCGCTCCATGATTGGTTCTTTACTTTACTTATGTGCATCTAGGCTAGATATAATGCTTAGCGTCTGCATGTGTGCCCGATTCCAAGCGGCACCAAAGGAGTCGCATCACCTAGCGGTGAAGCGAATACTTCGATATTTGGCTTACACCCCAACAATATGATTATGGTATCCAAAGGGCTCAACATTTGATATGATTGGATATTTTGTTGTTGATTATGCTGGTGACAAGGTTGATCGCCAGTCCACTTCAGGAAGATGTCACTTTCTCAGACGATCTCTTGTCTGTTGGTCTTCAAAGAAGAAGAACTGTGTATCACTCTCCACTGCTGAATCTGAATACATTGTTGCTGGATCGCCTCTGGATGACGCAAACTCTCTAGGACTATGGCATCAATATGAAGAATGTACCACTCTTCTGTGACAATAAATGTGCCATCAAGATTTCCAAGAATCCAGTTGAGCACTCGAAGACAAAGCAGATTCAGAATCGTCATCACTTTCTCAAAGATCATGTCAACAAAGAAGATATTGATATCATTCAAGTCAACACTAAAGAGCAATTGGCAGATATATTCACTAATCCCTTGGATGAGAAAAAGTTTTGTAGGTTGTGGTGTGAGCTAAATATCTTAGAATCCTCGAATGTCCTGTAATTGGACACACATCCTAACGCTTATGCATGTTGACGACTTAGATGTGCAACACACGAAGTAACGTAAATCTTCAATCAATGAAGAATTACCCTCTGAATGTGAATACATTAATGTGTAATTTGACTTTGGAGCACCACGATAATTGTGCACCGTGTTTGGGTCTAATACTTCCTATATGGTGGGTAACGCCACCATCAAATTCTTATTGAAGTGTTTCTCTTGGCGTTATGGTTGCATAGTCTTCAAATTTGGTTTGTCTTCTACATTGTTTGGTCTTCACGTTTATCTTTGCATATA